>NC_034591.1:57998468-58001646 GCF_900095145.1 Mus pahari
TTTTTTTTTTGAGACAGGGTTTCTCTGTGTAGCCCTGGCTGTCCTGGAACTCACTCTGTAGACCAGGCCAGCCTCGAACTCAGAACCTCCGCCTGCCTCTGCCTCCCGAGAGCTGGGATTAAAGGTGTGTGCCACCATGCCCAGCTCCCCCCCCCTTTTTTCTTAATGTGTTAGAGCAGAATATCTGTTTCCTCCTTGTGTAGCTTGTAGTTGATGCTCCTGCTTGCTGATGAATTTGTTCTACAAGAAAAGCCACCGAGCTTGGAGCTGGAAAGATGGCTTGGCGGTTAAGAGCACTGACTGCTCTTCCGAGGGTCCTGAGTTCAAATCCCAGAAACCACATGGTGACTCACAACCATCCGTAATGAGATCTGATGTCCTCTTCTGGGGTGTCTGAAGACAGCTACAATGTATTTACATATAATAAATAAATGAATCTAAAAAGTAAAAGCCATGGAGCACCATCCGAAGATGAAGATGTTGGGTGGCTTAGAAGTCTTAAAGGCAGTGCTAAGCAGGGCAGGAGCTGACAGACTCTGGAACTCCAGGTTCTATCACATGCTAGCTATGTGACTGCATAGCAGAGTTAGATTGAGTAACAGCCCCAGCATTAAAGAACTACCTATGTTCCCTAGTTTCTTAGATATTTAGGTTTAAGGAAGCAAAAAAACTGCTCAAGAAATCAGTGACCAGACTAAGTGATTTAAATTCAGTTCAGACTGACTCTTAGCCTGCAATTCTTTTTGTTCCAAGTTTACTTAATGGCAAATTATATGATCAAGGTACTTAAAAGGACAGGGCAGTGACACATGCTTTTAGTCCCAGCACTACAGTGGATCTTTGTGAGTTCGAGGACAACCTGGTCTACAGAGCAAATTCCAGGACAGCCAAGACTACACAGAGAAAACCTTGTGTCAAAAAAACAAAAAAAAGAAAAGAAGAAGGAGAGAAGGAAAATGCCTGAAAGCTACTTTTTCAACAAAAACTTTGAGATGGAGTTTTCCCCAGTGACATTCAGCAATTACATACTCAGTAAACTTGACAAGTTTATCCCTCCATTGAAAAGCCTGTCTTGCCTTATTTCTGGCAGAACTATCTCTATTCTTAAACCAGTTCTGTTTCCTTTTAACTGGCAGAGGTAGAGTTAACAGTAGCCCTTTCAAGTCTGGCTGCTTTTCCAGAGACTCCTCTGTGTTTTGTGTCTATCAATAGATACACGTTCACAGGTTAGAAAAGTAGCTTAGTGGTACAATGTTTACCATACATGTGTAAAGACCTGCGTAACTCCGGGAACTTACATAAAGCCTGATGTGGAGAAAGCCAAGTTTGGCAGCCAGCTGACTTGGCATGTGCAACAGTGAATAACAGACTCCATGCCTAGCAAGGTGAAAAATGAGAATTGACACCCAAGATTGTCCTTTAACCTCCACATCCACAGTGTCACACCCCACTTACATTCATGTGTGTGCACAAGCACATCATACGTGCATGAGCACACATTCAAAAGACAAGCATTTTAAAAAAGATGTGGCCATACGTATGGCACACACCTTTAATTACAGCACTTGGGGCAGAGGCAAGAGGATCTCCAGGAGTTCGAGGCCAGCCTGGTCTACCTAGTGAGTTCTGGGACAACCGGGACTACATCAAAAGACCATCACAAACAACAACAAAATAAATAAGTAAATAAAATAGAAAATTGTAAAGCATGTGTGAGTGCCTTGCCTCCACGTATGTTATGTTCATTCCTAGTACCTGTGATGGTCAGAGGAGGCAATCAGAATGCTTGTAAGCCACCGTCTGGGCTCTGGGAACCAAATCAGGTCCTCTGCAAGAGTTACAAGTGCTCTTAACTACTGGACCAGTCCCAGAGCTATTTGTATTTATATCTGAGTGTAATCCACTGTAAGGCTGTACACACACACACACACACACACCCGTGGTCTCTTCACTCTTTGTACGTGTTTATTTGGTTTTGGCAGGTTTTCTTTGATAAAGTGTGGATTCACATCTCCAGGGTCTGCACTCTTGACCTCCCCCTGCTGCCCAGCATTGTCTTTATCCTCTTTGAGTCTCAGCTTTGGAATAGCGGAGTAACACAAGCCTGGAAGATTCCTACTGTTCACTGTACCATTTACCTGCCGTCCTGTTCTGAAAACTCTCCCCTCCTCCCATTGTCTTCATATTTCAGTGCAACGTGGAAGTTTCCACTTTGGTTGCAGTGTGACTTCATTCCTGGCTGCAGTTCAGCAATCCAGGGGTGGCACTAGAGCCTGCCTAAGGTGTTCAGAGCCCTTTCTTTTGACTAGAAGCTTCCAGCTTAAGTTGGCTATCTCTCAACTTGAGGACAGTTAAGCACCTTTGGTGACTATGTTCCCCCTGTGGTGTGAAAGGAGAAAGGTGACCATGTGAAGAGAAACCACTCCAGTTTCCCTTTTCTGATTGTCATATTTAAAATTTGTTCTTGTTTATAACATAGAATCTAGTTTTTCTTGTTTACTAGGTCATGGTGGGAATTAATGTGCTAATACAGGTAAGTACACTGAATAGCATGAAACAAGAGCTGTTAATGTAAGAAGACAGATGGCGTTCATGGCTGGAATTGCTTAGCATTGCTGTTTGAAGCCCCTAGTGCTCCTGGGATGTCCTTAGATTTAGACACACACACACACACACACACACACACACCCTTAACCCACAGATCCATGTGCATTGTGGGGAAATGCCTTTGCAGTTCAAGGCCAGCTTCTCTCCAAAGCATAGGTTGTCATAACTTTGACAGGGATAAACCATACCTTTAAGACTCTGAGAAATGGGGACTGATATCTCTGAGAGGCAGGATTGCTTGATGCCTTTATTCTCAGACTCCCTACAGATAGTCTAAATGTCCCCTTGCACCCTGTGGGACCTGGGGATTGAAATCAAGCTTGATGGTGCCTTCACCTGCTGAGCTATCTTACTTTTTTAAAAAATTACATGTATGTGTGCATGCGTGAGAGGGGCCAGGGCTTGTGCACATGTGGAAGTGAGAGTCAGTTCTCTTCTTCCCCCTCTATGTGGATTCTGGGGGTCACATTCAGGTTACCAGGCTGTGCAGCAGCAGCAAGTGCTTTTACCAGCTGAGCCATCTTGTTGGCCATAAAGTTCTTATAAAGACACCAGTCATATTTGACTAGCC
>NC_034591.1:58001699-58003427 GCF_900095145.1 Mus pahari
TGTCCTGGAACTCACTTTGTAGACCAGGTTGGCCTCGAACTCAGAAATCCACCTGCCTCTGCCTCCCGAGTGCTGGGATTAAAGGCATGCACCACCACGCCCGGTGACTAGCCACATTTTTAGGTCTCATTTTTACCTCAGTGTGCACCAACAGTATTTCCATAAAGGTCACATTACAGGTGCTGGGGACTAGAACTCGCATAGTTTGAAAAGGGACCCAGTTGAATCCAAAGGCATGATCCTGATCATGACAATGCTGCTGGCTTTGTTGATTGACTGACATCCAACAGCCTGCGAAGTGGAAAGTCTCAAAGACCTGTGCTAACTGTAAGGATATGGATGCTCTAGATTGTTTCTCTTGTTTAGGGTTTTCCCTCGGCTGCTGCTCTCTAAATAGGTGCTGGCTGACAGACTGACACAGACAATATACTTCTAGTGTAGGGATGCCAGGACAGTGCAGCTGTGTTTTCGTCTGCAAATATCCCTATGAGCAACAAGGGCAGGAAGCAAGCTGAAACAAGTTCATTCACAAAAAGAATGAATTCAGAATGAACACACCTTAAGCCCTGAACCAGAGAAGCATCAGGGATAGGTACCTAGGGGCAGGAATCCTTAGTAGCTTGTAGAGCAGGGCATGGCCAGATGTACCAGGGGTGCTTACTCAATCCACAGTGGCATTTGCTAATATATTAGCTACTTTTCTTGTTGCTACAATGAAATATTGACAACTCAGAGGGAGGGTGTAGGCCAACATTCTGGGGAAGCCTGGCAGAAGCGTGAGGCTTCTGCTCACACTGCTACAGCCAGGAAGCAGGGAGGGATGAATGCTGGTGCTCAACCTACTTCTCTATTTGTCCCAGGACCCCAGCCTTGGGATGCTACCACTCACATTTAGAATGGATCTTCCCACCTCAACCGAGCTCCCTCACAGGCACGCCCAGGTGTGTGTGTGTGGTGGTTTTTCAAGTTTATTTAGTGTATGTGTCTCTACAAGGCTCCCCACCTCACTTTATGTGTATGGGTGTTTTTCCTGGATGTATATCTGCACCATGTTCATGCAGTGCCTGAGGGTGGGGGTGTGATATAGGGGTGGGTGGGTTATACTTAGAGAGTTCTAGGAATCAAACCCGGGTCCTCTGGGACAGTAGCCAGTGCTTTTACCTGCTAAACCATCTTGTGAGGGCCTAGTCTTTTAAAAAAGATTTTATTTTAGTCTGTGAACTTGTGGGTTGTTTTTTGGGGGAGGGAGATGGACACCACCTCCCTTGGGTGCCCCACTCCTTTAGATGGGATCCCAGCCAGCCATCTCAGAATAGGTTTGGTGCCTCCCTTTGGGGACTCACCTGCTGGAGACCAGCATTGGGAGAAGGTAGGGCTGCCTGGTCAGAAGAACAGAAGTGCCCAGCTTGGCCAGCGGGAATTTCTGTGAAGCATGAGGCTGGCTGAGGAAGGAAATGGGAGGTGGGGAGGTTTGGTGCAGCTCCCCCCCTACACTGCTGTGGGGACTACCAGCCTGGAGAGTCTTTGAACAACATTGGAACTGTTAAGACTATAGAGTCTTGCCTGGCAGTGGTGGCGCACGCCTTTAATCCCAGCATTTGGGAGGCAGAGGCAGGCAGATTTCTGAGATCGAGGCCAGCCTGGTCTACAAAGTGAGTTCCAGGACAGCCAGGGCTACACAGAGAAACCCTGTCTCGAAAAATAAATAAGGGGCTGGTGAGATGGCTC
>NC_034591.1:58003527-58011059 GCF_900095145.1 Mus pahari
ATAACCATCCGTAACAAGATCTGATGCCCTCTTCTGGAGTGTCTGAAGACAGCTACAGTGTACTTACATATAATAAATAAATAAATCTTTAAAAAATAAATAAAAATAAAAACTATAGAGTCTCTTGAAATTGGACTGAATACATTTTGCATTATGAGTTAGCCATGGGTTGGGTGTGGTGGTACACATCCATAATCCCTGTACTCGGGAGGCTTGCCTAGGGACTTAAGGCTACCCTGGACCACACAGTAAGTTCCAGGCCAGCCAGGGGTACAGAGAGACCCTGTCTCAAAACAAGACAAAATAGTCATGAATCTTGAGGGAATTTGTAACAGGAATGCTCTAGATTGAGTCTGTTGAGTTCGCCACAGGCTTGTTCCCAGCCGGTGGTGCTGAGTTTAGGGGTGACTTGGGAGCTTGTGGAGGTAGAGCCTGGTGTAGAGGTATGTCAACAGTAACAGGCCTTTGACGGTTGTTCCCACCCCCTGGCTCCAGCATTTCCTCTGCAGCGGTGGACTGGGCAGCTCTGCCAGGTGCAGCCCTCTGAAACCTCAAGCCCGGTCATTCTTGCCTCTTTGAAGTTGTTTCTTTCAGATATTTTGGTCACACCAAAGCAAAAGCCATGGGACAGCTCCAGACAGGTCTAACACAGGAGACTTAAGTCATTTGGTTTCTCTGGCACAGACCCAGGGTCTGGGAGAGCTGCAGTCGAGAGCCACGAGCCTGCCTTCTTCCAAACCCCCACAGCTGAAGTCCGGGTGGTCCTCACTATCTACTGGGAACCTGCAGTGGGGAGAGTTTGAGGGGGGAGAGAGAGAAAACGCTCAGGTTGCTGGGCCTGTCTTCTATACACGCCCAGTACTGTGCAGTCACTAGACAGGCAGGAAATATCTGGAAAGAGTCCTGGCAGTATCTCCCAATGGTCAGCTACATGGCAGAACCACCAAATTCCTAAGCTGCAGAACTTGTACCTGAAAAGCAGCCATGCCAGTTCTGTCTGGGTGAATGTGTTGGGGACCCACACCAGGGTTGGAGTGAAAGGATAAGACAATGCTACCCCCTCTCCTATCAGTACCGGAGGCTGGGTGGGGCAAACGGAGGCTGTAGCACAACAGAGGAAGAGAGAACCCAGGTACTCACAGTTGGGATGGCAAGGGGACCCCATCAGTCCAGTGCCAGCCTTCAGGGCCTCGTCGGGCCCCCACCCAGGAGCCCTTGGTGACCTGGTATTTTCTTAAGAAGTCCTGAGGGGGAAAAGCAGGCAGTTTGTTACTCTGCACATCATGGCTCACTAGGGCATCTGTTTTCCCCGAGGCTTCTGCAGGATTCCAGCACACCTTTATGGGAGGTGATCAGGATGCTTGCTGGTGGCCCGGCACTGTGCTTGCTCTCTGCCTGCTTGTTCTCGCTCTCACTAGCAAGCCCATTCCTTCACTGGCATTAGAGCCTACTTCTTCAGGATTCTGGCAGATACTGAAGACCAGTAGGGACATCCAGCCTCATGGACTGAACAACTACTGGATTTTTGAATTTTGGTAGCTAACTAGTGTTGGACTAGCTGGACCACAGCTTGAATCCATTCTAATAAATCCCACGTATATATACAGAAAACCTGCATATGTGTGTGTGTGTAATATTTATATTCATTCTATAAGTTCTTTTATTCAAGAGAGCCATGACTAATACAGGCTGAACAAGCCATGCAGAACAGGCCAGTAAGCACTCCTGCATGGCCTCTGCATCCGCCCCGCCTTCAGGTTCCTGCCTTATCTTCCCTAGATGATGGGCCTAAGCTATAAGAGAAATAACTGGGCCAGTTGATGCTGGTCAGCTAGGGCTGTGATTAAGAAGAGACTAGCGAGCGGGGTGTGGTGGCGCACGCCTTTAATCCCAGCACCCCAGCACTTGGGAGGCAGAGGCAGGCAGATTTCTGAGATGGAGGCCAGCCTGGTCTACAGAGTGAGTTCCAGGACAGCCAGGGATACACAGAGAAACCCTGTCTCAGAGAGAGAGAGAGAGAGAGAGGCACTAGCATCACTGAGGCATAATTTTGTGGGAAGTGTTTCCTCTGAGGTCCAGAGTAGGCCGAGGCTTTACCTTGTGCTGGTATAGCCGACCTTGGTTATGTGTAAGAGTTCCCCAGATGGTACTGGTTTTGAAGGCATGAAGAGGTCATGGAGAGCAGCAGAGGCTTGGCGTCATGAGAGGCCACTGGTGAATGTGCAGCCTCAGTTGAAGTAGAAGCCAAAGGGTTGAAGGGACCATGGAGAGAAGTTGAGGCTTTACACATGTGGCAGGGTCAGAGTCTCCGAAGAGAGCCCAGGAGAGGCTAGGTGAAGGTGCAGCCCAGTTGCAGTGGAGACCCCAACAATTTGGAGATGTCAGGACCATGGGATGACCACCAAGTACAGCAGCAGCTGTAGAGTGTAGCTGGCCTAAGCCTAGGAGACAAGATGTGGGTGCTGTAAATGGGAGAGACGCTCGCTGTCCAGGCTTTGGAACCCAGCTCGTGAGTGAGCCCTGGCCACTGGACACGGAGTTACTTAGGTCCTTGGGGTTGGGTTTTGCTTTGTTCAAGTTGTACCTGTGCCCTGGTTCTTCCTTTTTGGTGTAAGAAAGTGTTTCTAGTTTTTTACTATCCTAAATTGGGAGACTTTGGATATATATGTGTGTTTTTCTTTTTCTTTTTTCTTTTTTTTTTTTTTTTTTTTTTAGCAGTTTCAGTTCAATTTATCAAAAGGGTGATTCTTCGGGTCATTCCAACAAGTATCTTCTGATTGAGCCCAACTTGGAGAAACAAATATAGACAAAGCTTTACATGCTAATTACCAATGGCAGGTTCCTGTATTTGAAATCGACAGTTAGCCGGGCGTGGTGGTGCACGCACCTTTAATCCCAGCACTCGGGAGGCAGAGGCAGGCGGNTTTCTGAGTTCGAGGCCAGCCTGGTCTACAAAGTGAGTTCCAGGACAGCCAGGGCTACACAGAGAAACCCTGTCTCAAAAAAAAAAAAAAAAATTGACAGTTTTCTTACAAACCCCTCCCTGTGCCCAGCAACCCCAGGTGCTCCAGTCCCACGGCTTGCTGGTCTGAAGGAGTGTCTACAGTCCCACGGCTTGCCAGTGTGAAGTGTCTACAGTCCCATGGCTTGCCGGTCTGAAGGAGTGTCTGTGTGGTCAAGGCCTAGCTCTGCTCCGGTAGCTTTGCTTCTACTGTGCTTTTCTGACATTATGTCCCAAGTTTCAAACCGTCCATTTTAACTTTTTAAGTTTCTTTGTCTTATTTATAGAAGGAAAGAAGCAACTCCTCACCACTCTGCGTCTCCACTGGCTTTGGAAAATACATAATCTCCTCCATTAAGGTTCATAATGCCATCCTTGAGATGGAATTTCCATTTATTTTTACTTCTGTGTATCTTATCATACTGGCAGACAACATTTTCTGTGTCAAAGAGTTCCTGTCCTTCCTCGTCGCTTAAGTCATCTTCACTGTTGAGGGGCTCTTCTCCCACCTGCCCATCATCAGCTTCCTCTTCCTCCTCCTCCTCCTCCTCATCAGAGTCTTCACCTTCATCTTCCTCGGAAGATGTATCCCCTGTTCCATCAACTTGCAGCACCAATGGAGCTTGCTGTTGGGCAGGCTGGGCCTGTGGCTGCGGCTGTCCAGCTACAGGCATCTGTGCTTGGGCCAGTGTGGGTGCTGCCACTGTGGTAGGAATGACCTGAGTCTTGTTTCCTGTAAATAAGATTTGCTGTGGCTGGATGATGCTGCCCGTCTGTGGTGACATCCCTCCAGGAAGTGGGGCTAAGACCTGCTGGATAACAGGTGCTTGGACTCCACCAGGCTGCATTTGTGGTATAACTTGTTGCTGTAGAACAACTGACTGCTGAGGCTGCAAGATATACTGGGCACTGTTGGCTGCTCTGACCACCGGAAGCAGCTGGCCTGTTTTTGTTTTGTTTTGTTTTGTTTTCGAGACAGGGTTTCTCTGTGTAGCCCTGGCTGCCCTGGAACTCACTCTGTAGACCAGGCTGGCCTCGAACTCAGAAATCTGCCTGCCTCTGCCTTCCAAGAGCTGGGATTAAAGACGTGTGCCACCACTACCTGCTGTGATATTTTTATTAATTTGAGCTCTTGAGATAAACAAGGAAGGAAATATTATGGTTTAATAAGTGATATCTTTGTGTATCAAGGGCCAGTTGTGCTGACTGTTTTTGTCAACCTGACACAAACCCAGGCAAAGCTGGGAAGAGGGTATCTTTTTGTTGTTTTATTTTATTTATTTTATTTGTTGTTGTTGTTGTTGTTTTATTTTTAAGACAATGTCTTGCTACATAGCTCTGGCTGGCCTGAAACTTATATAGGTCATGCTGGCTTTGAACTCACAGAGATCCACTGAATTCTGCCTCCAGAGTGCTGGGATTAAAGATGTGCAAAAAATACATCTAGAGGAAAAGGAATATTAAGAAAATGCCTGTATAAGGCTGGCATATACGCTGCTGGTGCACACCTTTAATCCCAGCACTCAGGAGGCAGAGGCAGGTGGATTGCTGTTAGTTCCAGCCTTCGTGGTCCAGGACACTGAGGGCTGTTACACGGAGAAACTCTGTCTTGAAAAATAAAAACAACAACAACAAAAAGCTGTAGGCAAGTCTCTTGACTAGTGATTAATATGAAAGGTCCCAGCATATTGTAGGGGATACTTCTTGGGCAGGTCCTGGATAACATAGAAGCAGGCTGAGCAAGCCGGTAAGCAGCACCCCTCCATGGCTTCTGCATCAGCTTCTGCCTTGACTTCCTAGGTTGATGGACTGAAAGCTGTAAAAGGAAATAAATCTTTTTTTCCTTCCTAGGTTGACTTTGGTCATGGTGTCTTATCACAGTAATATAACCCTAACTTAGACACACACACACACACACACACACACACACACACACACACACACAGAGAGATGGGGACTGGCGGTCCTTCCAGGGCTAAGATTCAGGGATCTGGGATGACACACACCCTCTCCTAGCCAGCCGTTCTCACCTGGGTGTGGCTCAGCAGAGGCAGTGTAGCATGGTGGGCTGAGCAGAAAGCCTGGCTGCCCTCCCAGTCTTGGGCTTCTTCAGAGAGGTAGTAACAGTGTTCCTGAGACCACATCCAGCCTTGAGGGCATGGTTGGCACTTGGCTCCTGAAAGCAGAGACTTGTCAGTTAAGGGGAGTGTCTAAGGAGCTATGCATCAATACACTGAGAAAACAAACTGTGGGTCCCGACCTTGGCTAAGGAGGTGAATCTATGGGTAGGGAGCTGACAAGCGTCCAGTGGGAAGGATGGTGGACAGAGAGGGCCCTGGAAGGTTGTACAGCTGTGCCAAGTTCCCCTGGATAGGGGCTGGTGTTCTCATTACCAGTCAGGTCACAAGCCGTGACTGATGGAAGAAAAGGGTCAAGCTCTCTTCTCTTTGCTAAATAAGGTTGGTGTCTTCATGCTGCACCTCATATCCCTCCCTGGCCTCAAAGGTGCTGTAAATACACAGAATAGGGATGGGATAGCATACCTCCTCTAGAGGCCAGGGCCACAATAGCTACAGTGCAGACGGCTAGCAACACAGCCATGACCACCAGAGCCCAGCGCAGAGACTTCATGTACTGGGGCAGCCCTGGAGAGGGAACAGAAAGGCAAGTTAGGAGAGGCCACCCCAACTACGTACAACCCAGAACTATACTGGTCTCCGCCCCACCCCACACACCGGCTGCATGGCTACCTTGGCTCAGGCCACAAAGGCACAGCACCCAGGTTATATCAGAACCTTATATTCAGGAGAGACATGCTACTGTGTGCCAGGCAGTGGATATGGGCAAGGTGCCTACAGGCAGCAGGGGATGGGGGAACCAGGGCACTAAGGGGTAACATGCCACAGAAGAGTGAGCAGGGGCTCAAATTGCAGCTCCACAGGTCAAAGTCATTCAAGGTCAAGTCCTGGCACTACATTTCACTCCTTTTTTTTTTTTTTTTTTTTTTTTTTTTTTTTTTTCTTTCCCATCAAAACCCAGCTGTCGTTCCAGGTCTGAGGTCATGGATGGAGTCAGGTACCAACTCAGCTGTGAGCCTTATCAATGGCTCCAGGGCCAAGGGCATGAGATAACTGAGAGGCTGGGGCAGGGAATGAGTATGAACAGGAGACAGGACACACCCACCTCTTTCCTGTTATCTTATCCTTATGGGGTTTTTGTTTGTTTTGTTTGAGACTGGGTCTCTCTATATAGTCACGACTGTCCTGAAACTTGGTATGTAGGCCAGGCTGGCCTTGAACTCACAGAAATCCACCTGTCTCTGCCTCTGGAGCACTGGGTTTAACTACCACGCCCAGCTATCCTTATGTTTTGAGATAGAGTCTTACTGTTTCTCAGTCTAGTGTCACACATATGTTCCTCCCACCTCAGCCTTCTGAGAAGCTGGGATCACAGGCTGTAACAAGGCTGGCACATGGCTCGGCAGGTAAACGGCAGGTAACCATGCTTGCCACCAAGCCTGATGTTGATCTCTGGTACCTGCATGGTAGGAGAAAATCAACTCTTAGAAGTTTTCTGCCTGACCTCCACACATATCCAGTGGTGCATGCACGTCACCAGCCACCAATAAGAATATAAATGTCACCTCTAAGAAGTTGCTATCAGCCGGGCAGTGGTGGCACATGCCTTTAATCCCAGCGCTTGGGAGGCAGAGGCAGGGTGGATTTCTGAGTTCAAGGCCAGCCTGGTCTACAGTGTGAGTTCCAGGACAGCCAGGGCTACACAGAGAAACCTTGCCTCAAAAAAAAAAAAAAAAAAAAAGCAAGCAGGCAAACAAGCAAGCAAAAAATAAGACAGGGTCTCAACATGCAGCCCAGGGTGGCCAAGAGCACTTAGTCCTCTGCTTCAGCTTCCTGGGAGCTGGGACTACAGTGTGAGTCACCATGCTGGGCTTACAAAGTGACTCGTAGTCACACAATTAGCACAGATACCCTCTATACACACTCAACTTGTAAGAACACAAGACATATCCAGGTTCCCTTAATGTCTTCTCCCTTCCCCCAACCCTGGACCTTCTCATCTTTAAGATTCTGCAGTTACTGCTAAAGGGCATGATGTCCCCAAAGAACAAAAAGGGCTTTATGTCTGAGTCAGGCTCCACAGGCTCACCTCCTTCTGCTCAGGGCCTCTGTCCCCTCCATGCGGTGACATTGGTCTTCCTCTGCACTGAGTACCAAGAACAGTCTTGCTTCAAATTCCTAATAACCCCATCACCCCATCAAAACCTGAAGCATTTTGGAATTCTAATGTGTCCCGCCTCCAAAGAGCCCACTTCCCCCAACCTCATTCCCACGGTCTCCCTGGCCCTCACACTGCAGCCAAACTGACTTGTGCTAACACTGACTTGTGCTTGCACTGACTTGTGCTGACACTGACTTGTGCTGACACTGACTTGTGCTTACACTGACTTGCACTGACTTGTGCTTGCACTGACTTGTGCTGACACTGACTTGTGCTGACACTGACTTGTGCT
>NC_034591.1:58012801-58022833 GCF_900095145.1 Mus pahari
CACTGACTTGTGCTGACACTGACTTGTGCTTGCACTGACTTGTGCTGACACTGACTTGTGCTGGCACTGACTTGTGCTTGCACTGACTTGTGCTGACACTTTTTAATGTTCCTTACTGCCTGCCCAATATGGAAGACGGGCGAGGCGAGGCTTGTCTTCAGATCCTTCTCTGTAGGAGGCTTGCTAATTGTAAGACAACCACCGAGATCAAACACCCTTCTTCTCCCCGGAGGGATCGGTGAATAATACGCTCTGACTTGTACAGTTAGACAGACAGACTGAGAAGACACCGATGTGCCAGGTGTTGGAGGTGTAGGCAAGTCCATGCTTCTGCCTTCCATCCCCCTGAGGAGATACCAGAAGGAGCAATCACAGCCTGTGTGGAGAATCCTGGGGTAATGATGCACAATCCCAACGGGAGTATGATATAGAGACCCCTAAGTTGCCTTGGGCGGTGAGAGAAGGTGAATCCAAGCCAAGACTCCTGGGAGAAGCATTCACGTGGGGGGACTGGATCCTTATCCAAACAGGATCCTGCAGATCCTTTTATTTCTCCAGTTCCTCCCATGCTTTCCCTTGTGAAGGGCATGTGATCCACCACCCCCTTTCTCAGCTTCATGACCTCCTCTTGCTTTGCCAGCTGCCTGAACAATTGGTATTGTACTGCCCAGCACGCATGAAGCCCCAGGACCACACAAGCCAGGCACAGCGAGCGACACATTCCCGTAATCCTAGTGCTTTGGAGGTGAAGGCCAGAGAATTGGATGTTCAAGGTCATTCTTCAGCTATATAGTGAGTTGGAGACCAGCTAGCATTTATGAGACCCTGTCTTTAAATGTGTCTCCTGGTCTTCAGTACCTTCACTAACAGCTAGACAGCTCCTCAGGGTACCTGCCCAAAGAACCAAGGGACTAGACTAGGCAACAGCATCTCCAACTCTCTCCCCAGTAGCTTGCTCCTTCCAAGGTCACACAGGAGTGAGAAGCACCCAGCTTGTGACATTTACCAGCTGGGGTCCAGCAAGTCAGGGTCTCGCTTAGCCTGCATCTCTCGTGATAATCTGCTTCATCTCCCAGGGTCCTCACCCAAGCAGGACCCTGCACCTTATTTATCTCTCCAACTCTCCCATGTTTCCCTTTGTGGAAGGGCATATGGCCCACCATCCAGTTACCCGTCAGAATCCTGGGAGAGATCTCCATCCTTCAGCTTAGTTGTACCCGGCCCGTGGTCCTGCCCACTGCTCCGCCTCCTGATTCTGTCCTCCCAGTGTTCCTGTCTCTTCTCAGCCTGGCATTTGCCTCAGCCCTCCCTCCACAACACTGTAGGAGCTTAATTTCTAGAACAAACCCAACAGTCTGACTCTTTAAAGACTCCGATAAAGGAGCTGGAGAGATGGCTCAGTGGTTAAGAGCAGTAGCTGCTCTTGCAAAGACTCTGGGTTCGCAGCATCCACAATCTGGCTTACAACTAACTGCCTTTACTTCCAGTTCTAGATCTGACACCCTCTTCTGGCCTCCAGGACTGTAAGTGGTATACAGACATACAAGCAGACACTCACGCACATAAAATAAAAGATTAAAAATATAAAACAGATAAAAAGCTATAGGCTGGTATAACATCTCCCTAAAGAGGTGCATGTCACCACCCCTAGAACAGTGACTAAACTAGGGCCATTTTTCAAAGAGGCATTAAGGTTCAGATGGAGGTGAGGTCAGCTGGCCCTGAAATCGAGGCTGTCCTGGTCTCAGCGTAATCACGAGGGTCCTTGCCTGAGAGGAGGGAGGCAAAGAGCCAGGGCGGATGGATCCCGCCTAATACTACTTGGGATCAACAGTGAAGAATCTCTCACTGAGGTGAAGTAAGGGATCTGCCCCGGAGCCTCAGTGAGAGAAGCTCCGCCCTGCTGATAGCACCACCTTAGACTAGGGAGCCCGTGTCAAGACCACTGATGTTCATACTGCAGAATACTAAGTTTGCATCAACTAGAGGCACAGAGTGAGCATGTGGGAAACTTGCGATAGCAATGGCGAACTCATCCCACACTGCAGAGATCTGTTTGCTCACAGAGTTCTAAAAGTTTTTCATAATCTTAGTCTCTGAGCCCCCCCCCCCCCACCTGAGGACCCCTGGATGCTCCCTATCGCTTAACCTTAATCTTTCCACTGCCCCACGTTTGGGCAGTTTGCTTACTGGGCAAGGTACCCCTTTAGGCTTCTCTGTTCTCTCCAGGCTAATACAAACCTCTGCCACCCACAACAGAGCAATTCCTTACTGGGGACTAACAACCTTCAGGGGGCTGTATTGGCTACTGTTTTGTCAACTTGGCACACGCTAAGGTTTTCTGGAAAGGGGCACCTCCCTTGAGAAAATGCACCCACCAGATTGGCAAGTACAGATTGTAGGCAAATCTGTAGGGCATTTTCTTAATTACTACGGGCAGACGCAGATGGGGTGGGGCGGTACAAGAAAGGAAGCCGAGCAGAGAGCCAATAAAGCAGCTTTCCTCCGTGGTTTTGCTCTGTTCCCGCCTCCAGGTTCCTGCTTTGGCTTCCCTTGATGATAAACTATAACCTGTAAGGGAATACAACCTTTCCTCCCCAACTTGTTTTTGGTCACTGTTTTATCACAGTAAGGAAAAGTAAACCAACACAGGGGCTTTCTGCACTGCTAGACTTGCCTCTCCTTCACAAGCCAAGCAAAACACATGCCATCTGGCGTGGGACCAGCTCAGTGTGTGCTGATGGATGACCATCCTGAAGGCGGAAAGGAGCCCAGCCCTTGGAAGTGTACCCAGGCCACCACTGCCACGAGATTCTGAATCACCTCCTCACCTTACCCAGAGTTCTACTTCTCCAAGATGCTGCACACACTAAGAAGGAATGAGAAAGTTTCCGGAGGAGGGCTGTGGGGGGCAGGGTCCTGGGTTGGTTCTTATTAATTCTGAGACAGAATGACAGGATGGATTTGGAGGCAGCCAGATGGGCTCCTGGTTAGTCTAGTTCAGGGACCGGGCACGAACACTTTTGAGCACTCACCTATGAGCGTGATGGCCCGCGGCAGTTTCTTGCCATCTATACCTGCGCGCTGCAGCAGCGCATCGTCTTCTTTGGTCAGCCCGGGCTCGCGGCAGCGACAGCGGCAGCGGCAGGCGGGCGAGCCCGGGGGAACCGTGCAGCCCTCAGCGGAGCCAATAGGGTCCGCGGCGTTCGCGGCAAGCGGCGATCCTCGGCTCCAAGTGGAGCCTGGTGACGGGGCGCGGGGCAGCCACTGGAGCGTGGGAGCGGAGCGGCGGGCGAAGGCTGGCGATTCGGGCACTGGCACGGTGAGGAAGCGCGTGGACGGCGCGGGCGAGGGCGCGCGACTAGCCCCAGCCGTGCCCACGGGCTTCACGCGCACGTCCACCTGCAGTTCCACGGGCGCCCAGGACGCGGGCGCGGTCTCTCCTGACGCCGTCCAGGGCTCCAGCTCCGCCTCGCCATCCCGGGGCTGCTCGGCCCACGAGGGGCTCGGCGACGGCAGCTCGCGGCTGCACGAGCCCAGGCGGCGGAAGGCGCCGTAGCCCAGGCTGAGCGGCGGCACGCGCGGGGAACCGGACAGGGCTGGAGACGGAAACTTCTCCGGGAACTCCGGGGGCTGAGCGTCCGCCACCTCCCGCCCGGTCTGCTCCAGCCTCGGGCTGTCTTCGGAGGCCCTAGGTTGGGGCACCTCCGCCGGGACCTGCGGCGGCTCCATTTCCGAGCTCTCCGAAGGCTCCGCTGGGGACCCGGTCTCGCCCTGGCCTCCTCTAGACGCTTCCCGGGTCCACTCAGTCCTCCGCGCCGAGTCGCTGTGCGAGCGTTGTGTTCTAGGCTGGGTCCCCAGAAGTTCACGTTGTCCACTGCACGCTTCACTAGAGGACCCTGTGTGATTGGCTGTGGCTATGGATTGGCCACACCCCTCGGAGCTCCAGCCCGGCCTTTCCTTGGCACCGGTTGCTGGGAGGACCGGGTTGAGTGAGTCACAGGGTAGGACTGGCAGATTCCTTCCTCTCCTTCATCCTGAGCCCCACCCGTTACCCCCACTGTCTCTGTGCTGCGGGTGGATTCAATTGTAGACTGAGTGGGAAGGAATTGGCTAAATCTGCGTGGATAAGGACTTCAGAAGTGTCAGAACAAGGGAAAGGGATGGCGACAGGGTCACCGGTTGTGGTTTGGAAGAGAGTGAAAGGTTGAAGTCCTGATTTCAACTCTGGAAGCTTGACTACTAGTAGACTTAGCACGGAGAATGAGGAATGAGCCAGGCGCTTTGGTCCATGCCTTTAACCCCATCACTCTGGCAGCAGAGACATCTCTGTGAGTTTGAGGCCAGCCTGGTCTACATAGCAAGTTCAGACCAGCCTGAGTTTATAGTGAAACAAACAAAAATAAAAACGAAATAAAAAAGAGAGGCGAGAACACAAATTTTCCCATGAAGTGTCATGCGCTTCACCAACTTAGTGAGGATGCATGATGATGGTCTGAATACAGTTTTGTGGATTTTTCTGTTTGTTTTGATTTTTGTTGTTGTTGTTGTTGTTGTTGTTTTATTTCATTTTATTTTGCTATTTTGCTTTCATTTTGTTTTTTGAGACAATCTCTCTAGGTAGTCCTAGTTATCTTAGAACTCTAAGTAGATCAGTCTGGCCTCGAACTCACTGAGTTAAAGGCATGCTGAGATTAAAGGCATGCACCACTACACTTGGCTTGAATACAGCTTTTGTTATTATAGATTTACTTGTAGTGTTGACATGCCTGTTTTTTTTTTTTGAAGCTTGGCTATTTTGAACCTAGAGTTGCAGGCATTTGTGAACTGCTGGATGTTGGTGTTGAGATTTGAACTTGATTTCTGATGATAGGGCAGCAAGTTCTTATTGACAAACTATCTCTCTAGTTCCTAACTAGCCTTTTAAAATACAGATCCGTTAAGGTCCCTTCTGAACCTCCTGAGTGTGAAGAGGCATGAGGCCACTACTATTTTTAACCAGTACTCCAGGGTAGGGCTAGCAGATAAAGAGGAAGTTTAAAGCAGAGGCAGTTGAGTTTGAGGTCAGCCTGGTCTACAGAGCAAGTTCCAGGACACCTTCGACTGCACAGAGAAACCCTGTCTTGAAAAACAACAGCAAAAAAGAACAACAACGAGGGGTAGTTCAGTCCAGTTAAAGCCTGACTTCAGGTGAACAAGACATTCATTCTGGAGGTCAAACTCAAGTCCCTCACCAACTGAGCTGTCTTCTCCTCGTCCCATAAAAATGCATCTTAAAAGGCATGGAGCTGCGATTATTTCCTGGTGGGGGATAGGCTGCCTGCAATCCCAGCACTTGGGACATCAGAAGCTCAGGACCATACATGATGATTTCCAAGTCAACCTGAGCTACAGGAGATGGAGTCTCAAAAAACAAACAACAAAAACCCAGACTGAAAAAATGGGTGGGTGGGGGGAGCTCAGTGATGGAGCTCACACCTGGCATAAGGGGCCCCGGGTTTGATCCCTAGCACCCTTTGTCACCATCAACCTTCTCTCTCTCTCTCTCTCTCTCTCTCTCTCTTTTTTTTAAAGATTTATTTATTATTATACATAAGTTCACTGTAGCTGACTTCAGACACACCAGAAGAGGGCGTCAGATCTCATTATGGGTGGTTGTGAGCCACCATGTGGTTGCTGGGATTTGAACTCAGGCCCTTTGGAAGAGCAGTCAGTGCCCTTACCTGCTGAGCCATCTCATCAGCCCCACCATCAACCTTCTCTTAACAGAACTGTCCCACCCACGACCTCAGTTCATGTCCCCAGTGCATTTTAAACCTCTGCTCTCTTTTCTACCTTTCTACCTTTCCAACACCTTCCTTGTAGGGGGCAGGCACCCTTGTCACCAAGTCCAGCAGGTGCTCTTCTCTGTATGGTGTCCCTTAGAACCTTTGATGGTTTGACACGCCCCCTTTCTCCCTCTCTTCCTGTTTTGTTGTTATTTGTTTTGGAGTTTCCAAGCAACCGAGGTTCTCCTGAACCTGGAGATGGCTTTAAACTCCTGAGCCTCCTGCCTCCACCTCCGAGCACTGGGACTGCAGGCGTGCGCCACCATACCTGGGTACTTTTCCTGCCTTAGAATCTCTCTCGCCCACACTTTCCCCAGCACCAGGGCTGACTGGCTTTCCTCCTTCCCTTAGGCCCTGCTGTCTCAGGTCTGCTGTCTTCAGCTTCTCCCCGTTTTCATTATTTCAGGGGGAACTGTTTCCCACCGGATACAGGCTTATATATCAAAGGCTTCCTTCGCAGGACCTCAGCTGTGGAAACAGGGTCACTGAAGAGGTAATTCTCTGAGAGGAGATTACACTAACCCAATATAGCTCGTATCTCTAGAAAAAGAAGACATTGAGAGACCTGTGCACAGAGAAAATGCCAGAACTTGAAGGCAGGGATCAAGATAATGCATTCAGAAGCCAAACAAAACCACTAAGGAAATCACGAGGGATGTCAGCCAGCTCTGAGAAGTCAGGAGAAGGGGAAATAATAGATGCTCTCCTAAGGACCCGGCCCTCCAGACACCTTGATCTTGAATTTCTGGTCTCCAGAACTGAGAGGCATTGACTGCACTCAGCCTGTGGGGCTTTTCCCCTAGCAGCTCTAACAACCTAGTGAGCTGGCTTCCTGGGAGGGCTCTGCCATCCTCAGTGTTCAGCTCAGCATATTCGTGACGGCCTCAGTTGGCATGTGAGGTGTTCCTTTGCAGGAATCTGGCACTCCAAATGTGGGAAGGGCAGAGCTGGAAGTATCAGAACCACCGGGGAAGCAGCTGCTGGGAGATCTGCAAACACCGTCCCGGTCTCGAGGGTCGTGGTCGTGGCTGGGCTCCAGGCTCATTCCTTCGATCTTCTGGGCTTCCCGAGACACCGTGTATCTTTCTTTCTACTGTGTGTCCTGTTCCTTTGCCAAGCTTTGGTGTTCTGGTTTCAGTTGTATTTCATCCCTGAGGGAAAGTCAGGGCAGTCACATGTCCACAGGCTGGAGCAGAGAGAAAGACGTGTATTCATTCGTGTTCCTTGTTTGTCTGCTTAGCTTGACTTCTCTTACACAGTTCAAAACTTCCGGCTTAGGAGTGAGGCCACCTGGGCTGGGCTTTCCCACATCAATGGCCAATCAAGGCAGTCTCGCACAGATATGCCCACAGGCCAGCCTGATCTACATAACTCTTCAATTAAGACTCTTCCCAGGTCATTATAGGTTGTGCCAAGTTAACCTTTTAAACTAATGGTCACAGTTAGCATCTCGTTTACTCAAATGCAAGTGGCAGGAAGCCCAAGTCCTTCCAAGTCTCCGGGTTCCTTTGAAATAAGAGTCAGGCTTTGCTCTCATTGCACTGCTACAAGAGCCTTGGTGCCAGAAGCCATTTCTAACTGCTATGGTGGAAGAGTTGTCCAGATCCTTGGAGAAGATGGGTCAGATGCTGAAAGGAAGGTCGGACATCCACTGCCACCCTTCCTCCCTCCCGTCTTCTCTCACTTGCCCTCACTTGGAGGTCCATGTGGAGGCTCAGCGAGCAGCCCAGTGGGGTAACTCTTATGTTTCAGGTAGTTTAGAATGTTAGGTATCCACCTATACTGGCTAGTTTTGTGTCAACTTGACACAGCTGGAGTTATCACAGAGAAAGGAGCTTCAGTTGGGAAATGTCTCCATGAGATCCAGCTATAAGGCATTTTCTCAATTAGTGATAAAAGGGGGGAGGTCCCCTTGTGGGTGGTGCCATCTCTGGGCTGGTAGTCTTGGGTTCTATAAGAGAGCAGGCTGAGCAAGCCAGCGGAAGAAAGCCAGTAAAGAAGATCCCTCCATGGCCTCTGCATCAGCTTCTGCTTCTTGACCTGCTTGAGTTCCAGTCCTGACTTCCTTGGTGATGAACAGCAGTATGGAAGTGTAAGCTGAATAAACCCTTTCCTCCCCAACTGCTTCTTGGTCGTGATGTTTGTGCAGGAATAGAAAGCCTGACCAAGACACCACCCAAGGCATTCTTTGACAGGAAGAAATAGCTTCCCCTCAAAGAGTTTCAACAGAACCTCATTAAGGCTACTGTGACATTCCCCATTCTGAAGAGGTAACTCTAAAGTCAACTAGGAGACAGGCTGAAATTGGGGGACTAGGTAGAAACCATTTCCGTGGTGAAAATCTTCAAGATTAAGCTCCAAGGTGGTTGGGGTTAGGGCCTGGCCTGGAGTCTTAGGTCACTCCATTGTATATAGTCTCAAGGCAGGGACACTCAAGGAGGTAAGAAACCAGAGTGCTCTCTCTCTCTCTCTCTCTCTCTCTCTCTCTCTCTCTCTCTCTCTCTCTCTCTCTGTGTGTGTGTGTGTGTGTGTGTGTGTGTGTGTGTGAGGCCAGAGAACCAAGCACACGGGAGCTGCTTTCAGGCGCCTGCAACAGTTGCCTGTTTCCATCTCTGGTTCTCATCGAGAGTGATGTTTGGCACTGTAGCCTCCTGGGTATTTGTAATGGTGCTCACTAACCATTACTGCTGGTGTACCAACACTATCTTTATTTTTAATGTCTGCCTCTGCTGGTGAGTATTTGGACTGTTACTGTGGTTAAAAACCTCAGTGCTGCCCTTGCTGTGGGGATAACTCCATCGACAATCTCGACAATCTCGTACTGTGTTGTTTAAAGAGCACATCTCTGTGTGTCTCAGAACAGATTCTGTTGAGTGAAATCGCTGCGCCGAAGGGTGGCCACAACTTCAAATGTGATGCATACTGCCAAGTCACCCATGAGAGGCTGGGCAAACAGTCTGTAAGGACCGTTCCCTTCAGACTCACCACGGCCCCATGTTATCAATCTCCTTAGCTTTTAAACAACACATGGGTGAAAATATTGAATTTCAATGCGCATTTCTTTAATTATGCATGAGTATGAGGTTGAATGTCTTTTCATTTGTTAATGGTGTTCCTGAGAATTGTCTGGGCCAGTCTCTTAACCCAGCTAACGGGCCACTGAGATGCCCTAATGCTAGTTTCAGATCACTGGCTGGTTCCAGGAAGTGGCCTAGCAGGAACCCTGACCACACCATGGAGTTCACTGGCCAAGAAAGCCTGATGCTGATGGTATCTGCTTGTCTGATCAGACAGAAGGGCTACGTATGATTTTACCACAGCTCGATTCCCCGGAGATGAACAAACACAATCATTTGAATTTCCAGCTATGTCACCTCCCTGGGACATCCTAAACTGTCCTAGGCCATGGACACACACAAGGATGTGTGGGTGGCCACCTCAGAGCTGGCTTTCTGGCATAGCTCCTCCTTAGCCTATGTTCCTCCACCTGCTCAGAGGTTTCAAGGCACCCATGTTCTAGTGGCACCCGTCCCCATGGTGCTCAGTCTTGTCCTGCACAACCCTGAGCACTGAGAAGCTAGCACACTCACGTGTCTGTTTTATCACTTAATGCTGGTCTCTAGAAATACTTGCTCTGTCTAAGATCAAGGTCTGACACGCCCAAGGTCTGACACGCCTAACCTGCTTCTGGGATGATGTCACCCAGTGGCTTAGAGAGTACTTGCTAATAAATAATGCCAAACAGTCAGCAGGCAGGGTGCCTGCCTTACGGTGTCTCAGTTATTCTCTTTTCCTTCTAGTTTTTAGTTGATGAAATTTAAACATTAAGGACAGTGGAAAGACTACAAAATGTTGGAATCTATCTTCACCGTCAGTTTGACTGGACTTAGAATCACCGTGGAAACACGCCCATGGATATTCTAGAGGTTTAACTGTGGGGAAGACCTGCCCTAAGTGTGGACGGCACCGCTTCATGTGCTGGGGTCCTGAACTAAATGAAAGGAGAGAGGGAGCTGAGAACCAGCGGTCCTTGCTCGCTGCTTCCTTACTAAGGATACAGTGTGACCAGCCACCTTGGGCTCCCGTTGTCAGTCATTCTCTACCAAGATGCACTTGCCCTCCAACTGAGCCAGAATCACCCCTTCCTTCCTTCCTTCCTTCCTTCCTTCCTTCCTTCCTTCCTTCCTTCCTTCCTTCCTTCCTT
>NC_034591.1:58023275-58041004 GCF_900095145.1 Mus pahari
TTCCTTCCTTCCTTCCTTCCTTCCTTCCTTCCTTCCTTCCTTCCTCCTTCCCTTCCTTCTCTCCTTCCCTCCCTCCCTCCCCCTCCCTCCTTTCCATTGCTTTAGTTATATATTTTGTCAATAAATAATATCGATAGCCAAAATATAGCTCTCACCTAGATCCTGCAGCTGGAATTTCATAATACCTACTTTCTTTATCTGTTTCCATACAAACACACTTTCTGTTACTGAGCTCTTGAAGCTTCCTCCTTCAAGCCTCAGCACACATCCCCTCCTCTCAGCCCACACCCCTCCTCTCAGCACACACCCCTCCTCTCAGCACACACCCCACCTCTCAGCACACATCCCTCCTCTCAGCACACACCCCTCCTCTCAGCACACACCCCACCTCTCAGCACACATCCCTTCCTCTCAGCACACACCCCTCCTCTCAGCACACACCCCTCCTCTCAGCACACATCCCCTCCTCTCAGCACACATCCCCTCCTCTCAGCACACATCCCCTCCTCTCAGCATACATCCCCTCCTCTCAGCACACATCCCCTCCTCTCAGCACACCAGCACCATCCTCTCTCTGAGCTAACAGCGTCATCACACTAGAGACCATGTTTATTTTGCCGCAGTGACTTTCAAACCTGGTTTCCATCAAAGGTGACACACTCCAGCTAGCCACTGTGCCCATTCACTCTTTGCAATCACCCTGGAAGGTCCTTCCAATGCTTTGGATCCCTGATTCATGTGTGGGGAACATAATCCCCAGGTTCCAAATTCATGGTGTTTGGAGAGGGGGCTTTGGGGAGTTGACCAGGCCATGAGCCTTGAGAATGGCTAAATCCACTCACCAGGGCTAGAGAGATGGCTAGGAGGTTAAGAGCAATTGCTGCTCTTGTAGTGAATCCAGGCTCAGTCCCCAGGCACTCTCGTGGCGGCTCACCGGCTTCTGTAACTCCAGTACCAGATATGTGCATGGAACACTTAAATATGTACAAACAAAGCATGTGTACTCCGCTCATGAAGGGGCTGGAGAGATGGCTCAGTGGTTAAAAGCACTGACTGCTCTTCCAGAGGTCCTGAGTTCAATTCCCAGCAACCACATGGTGGCTCACGACCATCTGTGATGGGCTCTGATGCTCTCTTCTGGTGTCTGAAGACAACTACAGTGCACTCCTATACATAAAATATATAAATAAATAAATCTTTAAATCTGCTCATGAGTTAATAACTTCCCCCTGGGAGTGGCTTTGTTATAAAAATCAAGCTATCTCTGGCATGCTTTCCTTTTATTTACCATGGGATACTCTCCACCATAAGCAGCAAATGGCTCCCACCAGGCAGAGGCCAGCACCTGGTTGTGTTCATTCGCAGGCACACACCATTCCCTCGCTGGCTGATCTGGTTCCTGCAGGTCCCCGGCTGCCTCAGCAGACCAGGTCTTACTTTCAAGTTTCCTCAGGCACATGTCCCTTGTGCTTACCTCTTGTACCTCTCAGGGCTGTTTGTCCTCAGTTGGGAGCCACGTGGCAGTTATTATTTAGTAAAGGGCCTGCCTGTAGCTGGGCAGGACCTGTAGAGATGAAGAGTCCCTGGTAGAGGCCCAAAAGGTGGCTCCCATCTGTCATGCCAATGAGGCCACCACAGGCTTGAGAAAACAACCCTGTTGCAGACCTTCCCGCTGCATGCATGGAAGCCTGCTGCAGACCGGGAGAAGAGCCACGCACAAAGGGAGACACCTCCCTGAGTCATCTGCATGTTGGAACACACATCACCCTCGTTGGAAGCCACACCCTGGTTATGGTAGGGATATGAAGTGCCCTCCACGAAGGTGCATGTGTTAAAGGCCTGGTTTTCAGGTGCTGCTGAATGGGGATTGGACCCCTAGAGTGTTAGCCTTATCACTGGGTTAATCCATTGATGAGTCCATAGCTGAATGGGCTCTTAGCAGATGGGCCTGGCTGGAAGAAACATGTCACTGGATTGCCTTTTGAAGGGTACTCTGCCCCCTGCCTCTCCCACCCCAGTTGTCATAAGATGAGCAGCAGCTTCGGGCACAGCCCTCTCTCACCATGATATTCTGCCTTGCCTCATGCTTAAAGCCAGGGACCCAGCCAGTCTTGGACAAAAAAAACCCCTCCAGCATTGTCCTCTGCTGTGGGTGGGGAGATCCCCCACCCCAAATCCTTCTGATCCCAGCCGCTATACTTCTTATGCTCCAAAGAGAGAAAACCTCACACCAGGGCACAGGTGGGTCAGGCAGGCAAGCACTCAAGGTTTGCTTTCAGTGCGTGAGCAAGCAAAAGCGAAAAGATGGTTTCCCATGGTGGGGCTGTGCTGGGCACCCCTCTCTAGCGTTTGGCTTACAGCTCTTGATCCTAGTACACTGAGAGGCCCGTGCCTCTCAGTGAGTGGCTTTGTGGGTGCTTACCAGGGCCTGCCAAGCCTGGCTGCGTCCTTGGTTTTTTTTTTGTTTTTTTTTCCTCATACTTCTTCTCCTCTTTTATCTTGGCTTATTATCTCACGCCCCAGTAGGAGTCTTCTTAATTATTTTTACACTGTCCCAAACTCTCCATTTAACCTTAATATCTTTAAGTTGATCCCCCCCCCCTCATATTTTGTCATAGCACCAGAAAGCTGACTAAGCAACCTTTGGGTTCCCAGTCTCTCTTTGGGTGGGGTCATAACTGGTAGGCGTGAATGGACAACTGACTTGTGGCATTTGTGGTAAGCTTCCTTGTACCATGGATTATCATCCCGGCAGAGCGGATCTTTCTGGGTCTGCGGTTCAATGCTTAGAAAGATCTAGATGGAGGACAAAGTGGTACAGCCTGGCCAAGGGACACGAGGAGTCCTCATGTGGTAGGTTACAGAAAGCTTTTCCTGACAGACGGGCAAAGTCCGAGGGTCGCAGAGGCTGAGGGAGGAGGCAGCCAAGGTTGGGTATTACAGTCCTCTTGTGAATACATCAGGCATTTGGGATGGAACTTGCTAGACGGAGGGGCTTTCCCACCTCAAATTACCTGCAAAGGTCTAAGAGATGGGCATAGGGCGCGTCACCAGAAACTCATGACAGTGGTTAAAAACAATAGTCTAATCAAATATGTTGACAGCCAGATAATTATGGTTCAGGACAAATCGGAGTAATCACAGATTCTGGAGGAACATCAGAAAGTGGTCCTCTCAGGGAAGCTGGTGTTGGCGATGAGGGGAAGGTGGGATAGGACGAAGTCTCTTAGGTACTGAGTTCCCCATGCTTTTCCAGCACTGACCAAGACGGAGATACAGCAACAGGTCCAGTTCCCTCAAACACGGAGCACTCTTGGGTGCTCAGGACCCCGAGGCAGCGTGAGTAGGAGCCAGCCTGGGAGTCCCCGGGCCCTTCAGCAAGGGTGTATAAGTGACGGATCCCCCATTTAACTCCACATGCAGGGCTCTCCCCGGCCTGGCCCCTCTTCCCACCTAGGCCGTTTCTGAAGTCCCTAGCCACTCTCTAGCCTGGCCCACAGTTGTCTGCCCCCTAGTGAATGGCCACTCCTCCCTCACCCCATTTGAACTAGGATTTCGGATCCTTTCATCCGTGGTGAAGACCCGTCACTGAAAGCCAGGTTGACTTGCTGCCCCTCAGCCTCCATCCTGCCGGGAGCTTGCAGCTCTCCGCTCCCCTGTGCTTGTGTGAGCAGCTTAGATTCTCATGTCTTGATTTCTCAGTCTGATCTTGGTTCTTTCTTTTAAGGAAGCGTCTTGCACAGAGAGGAGAGGCTACGTTGAGTCCCTCCCTTCTGTGTGAACAGTCCTTTGTTCTGGTGCATGTGTGGCTGGGTATTCATCTGCTTAGACTCAGGAGATCGGAGAGCTGAGGGTTCCCAACTGGTTCACATGCCAGTCTGGGGATGCCCTCCTTGGCATCTGGCTTACTTTTAAATGCAGCCCTCAATTTAGGGGGCAGCTTTGCAGATTAACAATGTTAGTTGAATTTACTATCTCTTTTCTTTCTTTCTTTCTTTCTTTCTTTCTTTCTTTCTTTCTTTCTTTCTTTCTTTCTTTCTTTCTTTCTTTCTTTCTTTCTTTCTTTCTTTCTTTCTTTCTTTCTTTCTTTCNTTCCTTCCTTCCTTCCTTCCTTCTTTCCTCCATTCCGCCCCCCCCCCCGACAGGGTTTCTCTGTGTAGCCCTGGCTGTTCTGAAATTAGCTCCGTAGACCAAGCTGGCCTCAAACTCATAGACCCACCTGCCTCTGCCCCCTGGGTGCTGGAATTGAAGCTGGGCACCCCCCCTGCACCTTCCTTTCTTACTGTGGCATTATCATTGTCTCTTTGATGGACAGGACCCCAAAGGTCAGTAGTGGGTAGCAATGGGCTTTTGAGTGTGCGGGCATAAGAAATGCCACCTCCTTCCCCCAAGTCATGTCACTCTGTTTTTATGAGGGTGTGTCACAGCTTCACCATGAATCCATTTCTAGGACTGCCTGTGTTCAGGAAATTATACAAGGAACCCAGGACTTACATGTGTTCTGAAAGAGGCCATGTGTCCTTGGGTCAGAAGCCCCATTCCACTCCCCCCACACAATGCAAATGCAGCTTCCAGGCACTGGTCTTACCTCTGTAGGACTCAGAAACCCTTCCTTTCTCATGTGGGTACTGCCTGCCCTGTCACCATCCCCTCAGAGGTCTGTGAATTCACTTATGCCTCTCTAGCCTGGGGCCTGACACTTCCTTTGAACCTATGGGAGTACACGAACCAGCTGAGCTTTCTCCAACTATTTGGCTGTTCTGGGGAATAGTCTCAGTCCACCGGTCATCCTCTATGCCAGTCCTCCTGGGTATTATTTTATACGTCAAGGCTTTAAAAACCAGCCTCCTTGTCCTTGAGACCAGGCCCGCATTCCTCCTGAGGGGCTCAGTGCTTTGCATCCTGCTCCAGCTCCTCTTCTAGAACCTGTGTCTGTGTCTCACTGAGTGCCTCACCTGTGGAGAAGGATTTGGGTCTCCCTGCAAAACCTGATGCTCCATTCTGGACCCCACTGTGCAGAACTTGTGGACGAGAGCGAGGTCATTGGAAACCCACCAGCCTCTGGTTCTGCCTGTCTCTAAGGGTTAGTGCTTCTCTGGGAAGGATGGACGCCAAGCTAAATGGCAGGGTGGAGATAGTGGATATCCCTGAGCTGTCAAGATAAAAGCTTCAGGAACCCCATTGATACCTGGGAGGGTCAACTTCTCTGGTTCTGTCTGGATTTGTACTTGGCTGTCTCAGACTGATCTGACCTGGCACAAGGTGCTTGTATACCCAAGCCCCAGCCTGTGTCAATCTTCTAACAGCCTGTTCTTGTTCCCAGCCCCTACTGCTACCCCAGGACAGGCAGGTTAGCTTCCTTAGATGGGTGCAGTTATGGGAAAAGCCCCAAATACTGAAGAATTTGTCCAAGTGACAGACTGGAAGATCTTTTTAAAACAATTAAAATTTTAATTTATATTTTGTATTTATATTTATATTTGTTTGCCTGAATGTTTGTATATGCACCATGTTATTGTGTGACAAAACCTTTTCTGGGACAAAATACATATGTATTATTCACCCTAAATAGGGAGCCCATGACAGACTAAAGAATGGACAGCACCAAAGTCCAATTTGGTGAGCCAGGAGTTTTACTGGGGTTTCTTACAGGTGTGTGGATGAGGGGTTACTCACAGGAGCAGAAATGACTCAAAGATAGCTGCATCACCAAGGCCTACCCCAGTGTGGGTGACAACTCACAGAGCTGGGAACCTGGAGCACATTGCACAGCCTGCAGGCAGGCCAACGGATTGGAGACTGCCCTTCCCAAGTGGCTCTGGACTAAACCCCTTCCAGGCAGCTGGGCTGCTTTCTGCTACTCCCAGGCTGGTCTGGTCTCAGAGTATTTTTTTGCAGTTTGACTTGCAGCTAAACTCTGCCTCTCTGAGAAATATTCTCAGCTTTTATCGCTTACTCTGGCAGAGAGGGACCTAGTGAATCTGCTCAGTTTTAGGGACTTCCTGAAAGTGCTTGTGTTGTTTACCTTCCTGTTTAAGGAATTTCCCTGAAGGATGGAATGTTTCAATCTTAGAGAAAACTTATTTAGCACATGTGTATGCAGTGCCCCAAGAGACCAGAGAGGGCATCAGCTCCCTCTAGAACTAGAGCAGTGGTTTTCAGCCTTGTTAACGCTGTGACTCTTTAATACAGTCCCCCATGTTGTGGTAGACCCCAACCATAAAATATTTTCATTGCTACTTCATAACTGTAATGAATCCCATTTTAGATATACAATATTTCCAAGTGTCCTAGGCAACCCCTGTGAAAGGGCCATTCCATCCCCCGAAGGGGTCATGACCCTTAGGTTGAGAACTGCTGAACTAGAGCTAAAGTAATAAGCCACCATGTGGGTGTTGTCAACGAAACCCTGAGCAGTGCTTTTAGTCACCGAGCTGGCTCTCCATCCCTTAGACAGGAGGGTCTTACATAACTATTGTGACCTCCCAGGGTCTACAGCAGTGGCACCTGAATGTAGTGGCTGGAATAGTATTTCAGTCTGGAGGTGTTCTGAGAACAAGAGAGATGAGTTTGGCTTTTGGAGATAGGCTTGAGGAACAAAGACAGAGAGAGGGGTAGACACATCAATACCAGCCTTCCACAGGAAAGCTGACCTTAGTCCCCAGAACTGTCCCTAGGGGGCAGCAGAGAACCTGGACAGAGTA
Organism: Mus pahari; assembly: GCF_900095145.1. Taxonomy (NCBI): domain Eukaryota; kingdom Metazoa; phylum Chordata; class Mammalia; order Rodentia; family Muridae; genus Mus; species Mus pahari. Next base: position 58,029,980 of record NC_034591.1, read on the forward strand.
AGCCCTATCCAGCTAGTGTCCTGGACCCGTTGGAGGAATTTCTACACATGGGAAGACCGGCTAAGGAGCCTAGGATGAAGCAACATTTCACATTTAAACTGTAGCAGTCAGTTTGAGCCTGTGTGAAAACTGGACAAAAAGTCCCCGACATGCACTTTGCTGTGTGTGTGTGTGTGTGTGTGTGTGTGCGCGCGCGCGCACACACACACACACACACACACACACATACACGCAAGCACACACACACACACACACACACACACGCAAGCACACACACACACACACACACACACACACACACACACAAACAGACACCTCCAAACAAAGAAAAACAAAAACAAAACAAACAAAATCCTCATTAGAAAATTGAGCTCCTTTCTCCTGGCATAGCCCCTCACCAGCAAGCCTAGCTTTGTTATCAGGTCAGGGCTGAATTCCAGATCCCCATGACCCCAGGGCCAGGAGCTTTGTGCAGTGAGCAACTTGCGCAGCCGTGTGAGGCAGTTTTGGTTAGGTGCTGTTCACGGCTTGCATCCAGGCGGCTTCAATTGATGTACTCACCACGTGTGGCTAAGAGTCCCATTGCCCAAGAAAGACAGTTTCCATTGCAAGAAACACCGACAAAGATCTTTCTCGGTGGATCTGAGGGGCCAGGGTTTTGATCCTGCTATTTGGGATGGGTGCTGAGGGACTTGCCCTTAAGGTCTGTGTATGCTTGGGACAAGAAGGGGTGCTGGTGTGAGGTGGCTGTCGGAAGCAGTTTTAGGGACCAGGAATCTTCAGTCTATAACAGGCCTTGGCTCAGGGAGAGTAGGAGCCCTCTGCTGCCTGCAGCCCGGAGCGGGTATTGTGATTCTCAGCCAAGATTCCTCCAGACGCACTATGCTGAGTGCGCGCCCTCCGGGCAGTTCTCAGTTGAGCAGTCACCAGGAGGACAGTCACCAAAAAGCTTCGTGGCGATACTTTCAGGCTTCGAGTTGTCAAGGAGGGCAGGGCCACCAAGCACGCTCCTTAGCAGGGTCTACCAGCTGGCTTACCCCTCACCATAAAGCTGTGTGCTTAAACCAGAAAGTTCCACCCAGATAGAGGTGCCGGTCTTCTCCAGCTCATCAGATGGCAGCGGTACCCCCTTCTTGTCACTAGAGGGCGGCCGTGTGCAAAGGGAAAGCAGAGAGTGTTTGAGGCCAGCCTTGTGGTGCCTGGGACAAGAGTCTTGTCCCAATTTGGGTTCTCAAAAGAGTGAAAGCAGTGCTAGGCCATGACAGTGTCTCCCAGAACCAGGCCCGGTAGGATTATATTTTGCATAATTAAACAGTAATTAACATTAGGTAAATTAAGTACTCTTAACAATGGGCTATAGCGGTGGTGGGCTATAGCGGTGGTGGGCTATAGCGGTGGTGGGCTATAGCGGTGGTGGGCTATAGCGGTGGTGGGCTATAGCGGTGNTAGCGGTGGTGGGCTATAGCGGTGGTGGGCTATAGCGGTGGTGGGCTATAGCGGTGGTGGGCTATAGCGGTGGTGGGCTATAGCGGTGGTGGGCTGCTAATCTGATGGGAGGAGATGGTTGTGAGGTGTCTCCTGGGTCTAGTTCTTTCTCTCTTTTAATTTAAATGTCTTTGCTTTTTTGAGAATTTATATATGTGTCAATAAGAGAAGGATGACGTAATCACAGTTGTGGTAACTCCAGATTATTTTATATAAGAAATTCAGATCAAAGAACCCTAATTTTTTAGTTAAAAAAAATCGTAACCATTTACTTTTGAGACAGAGTCTCAGGTAGTACAGGCTGTGTAGTCAAGCATGGTTTTAAAGTTCACACTCCTCCTGCCCGTCTGGAGTGTTGGGATCGCAAGTGTCCCACTGTGCCCGTGAAGGGCCGAGGATCAAACCAGCGCTTTGTGTATGCGAGGCAACCATTCTACCAACAGATTCACACACACATAGCCCAACCATATATTAAAGTTCTTAAAAGCATATGTACTATATATTAAATTAGAAAGAAAATTGACTTAAATAACGTATTTACTGAAAACAGCCTACCTATGTATCTGCTTTGTAATAAGGAAGCCAGTATTTATTCCTGTTGTTAAAAATACTTGTCATATCAGATTTGGGCTTTTTCCTTGGCTGGTGCGAGCTGAGCTTCCTGTCCCTTGTAGGTTCCGGTTACCCTCTGGGAGCGTCTAATGCATGAGGCAGCTGGTTTTGGCAGGATCGTTACTGAGAGCATCATTTTCACCCAAGAGCCATCTCTCTGCAAGAACCAGCTTCTCTGGACTGCAGGTTGTCCCTCAGGAAACGCTAAACATAGCTCCCCTGCAGACCCGCTCCGGACCCGCTCGGGGTAGTCACCCTTTCGTCTCCCTCTTTTTCTCTTACTGATAACGCTTTCATTTATTTATTTTATGTGTATGGGTGTTTTGCTTGTGTGTATGTCCGATGCTTTGCAGGTCAGAAGGCATCAGATCCCCTTGAACTGCAGCTACAGACATCTGTGAGCCACCGTGTAGGTGCTGAGAACTGAGCCTGGGTCCTCTATAGAAGCAACAAGTGTCCCAGACCCCGGTGCATCTCCAGCCCTGTTGTTCTGTGGACAGCACTCTTTCCCTTCTTAGAAGAGTATCTCAGCTGACCACTTTTCCTTCCTCTCCTCTCCCCTCCCCTGCTCTCTCCTGCCCTCTCCCCCCCTCCACCCTCCACCCCCTCTCTCTCCTGTAGTACTGGGGATTGAACTGGGATCTATCTTTATCCATGGTAGGAAAGTGCTTTACCACTGACCCTGGTCCCTTGTGTGCAGTAGCCTGGATTTTCTTTGGGGACTGTTTCTTCTCACTTTCTTCTTATTTTCCTTTTCCTTTTCTTATCTTTTTTTCTTTTTCTTTCAGAAAATGTTTTTCTGTGTAGCCCTGGCTGCCCTGGAACTCACTCTCTAAACCAGGCTGACCCGGAACTCGTAGACCCACCTGCCTCTGCCTCCCGAGTGCTGGGATTAAAGTCATGTGCCACCACCGCCAGGCTCTTCCTGTCCCATAGTCTGGATGGGGATGGCCCTGACCCCAGCTCCAGGGCTGGATGTGAGATCAACACTTGAGCCTTAGTCACTGTCACAGGAGATGATGTATGTTGGTTAGTCTGATGTCAATCTGACAGCAGGTAGAATCTTAGAGAAGAGGGAATCTGAACTGAGAAAATGCCTCCATAAAACTCACTGGGAGGCAAGTCAGCAGCGCTTTTTCCTGATTAATGAGTGATGTTGGTTGGCTGAGTCCATGGTGGGTGGTTCCATCCTTAGGCTGGTGGTCTTGAGTTGTATAAGAAAGCAGGCTGAACAGCCCAGTAAGCAGAATTCCTCCATGGCCTCTGCTTCAGTTCCTGTCTCCAGTTTCTGCTTTAAATTGCTGTCCTGGCTTCCCTGGATGATGAAGTGTGTCCTGACAGTTGTAAAGCGAAATAAGTTCTTCCCTCTCTGGTTTGCTTTTGGTTATGGTATTTTCTCGGCAGTAGAAACCATAACCAAGACAGGGAGTGTGTGGTGTTTCCATGCTGGCGTGGGTTGGTCTGAACTTTCTCTGCTGGTTCTGCCCATGGGAAGATGCAAGTTCAGTGGCTACCTTCCACTGTGCGGAGTCTGAGGACAAAGCCAACACGGAGAAGACAAAGGCAGACTATGGAGAGGCGAGTATAGTGCTTATCTCAGTGAGGGACCTTGAGTCCGGCTGAGGGTGTCCCAGCATTCAATCGTAAGAGACAACATGTTTCTCCTTTCCTTTGCTGCTCACCCCGGGAAGTATCTGTAAGTTAGCATAAAGAGTTGGCTAGGGGACTGGAGAGATGGCTCAGCGGTTAAGAGCACCGATTGCTCTTCCAAAGGTCCTGAGTTCAATTCCCAGCAACCACATGATGGCTCACAACCGTCCATAATGAGATCTGACACCCTCTTCTGGGGTGTCTGAAGACAAGCTACAGTGTACTTACATATAATAATAAATAAATCTTTAAAAAAAGAAAGAGTTGGCTGGGTGAGGTTTGCAAGTGAAACTAAAATACAGAACCAGCCAAGTCGACTCAGAGCAAGACAATGTCTTTCTGTACTTGGCCAGCAACTAGGTGATTCATGCTATGTTGTAGTGACACAGCTGATGAGCTCGTCCCTTGGATTTATGTTTAACATGTACCCAGGTGCATTAGGGGGCTATATGGGCAAAGTTGATGCGTTCCTCTTACTAATTCCAACAAGATCAAATAAAGACATCTAAGAGCCATTCTGATGCGTGTTAACTGCACAGACTTCTGAACTTCATGAAGTAACCCATAAGACACGGCTGTGCAGCGCTGTGGGGTGTTCACCAGAGAAGGCTGCTTGGGTACGGGCTGAAGTCTTTACTAGCTGGCTGGTGACTACACTGGGTGCTCAGGATCCCAGTGTAGCACTGCCATTGTCTCAGGATAAGCTTTTAAGCACAACGACCATGTTCTGGACTGACATACTTCAGTTAACAAGAACGGTGAGCCAGAAGCAGAAGCAGAAGCCAAAAAGCGACGTTAGTACATTTAGAGACTTTCTCATAACTATGGGCTTAGATGGATTAGGTCTCTGTCTTCATCAGTGACAGGTGGTGCTGTCTACATGCTGAGTTTTACAGCCCACTGGCACTTCCAACATGGAGTCCATTGTGCTAAGGCCTGAGGTCCGGTTACATGCAGTTTCAGTGGTATAGACTGGTCAGACTCACAGAGAGAGGAATACAGTGCTGGGTACCAGGGGTTGGGGTAGGAGGGCAGGAGTTGTTTAGTGAGTTCAGAAATTTACAAGATGAGGAATGTCAGGACATGGGCTGTGGAGATGGCCACAAAGATACGCAGAGCAGCACTGAGCTGGCCAGTTAAAAGGGAGCCAAGGTGGTACATTGTTATAGTGTGTGTGTGTGTGTGTGTGTGTGTGTGTGTGTGTGTGTGTGTTGGGCTAAGTTTTACAAACAGCACACAGCAAATGGGAAGATACAACTTTGTTTAAAAGGTCTTTCTACATGCAGCCTGAAATCCAACATGGGTCAGGGTACAAAATAAAGCTACTACACAAGGAAGGAGATAAATCTGGAACTTAGTGCAATAATGGTGTACTGGCTGGTTTTGGGTCAACTTGGAGTTATCACAGAGAAAGGAGCCTCCCTTGAGGAAGTGCCTCCATGAGATCCAGCTGTAAGGCATTTTGTCAATTAGTGATCAAGGGGGGAGGGCCCCTTGTGGGTGGGACCATCCCTAGGCTGGTAGTCTTAGGTTCTATAAGAGAGCAGGCTGAGCCTCATGCTCCTGCCTCTGTATTGCTGAATCTCTTCCACAACCATGATGGTTTAACCCCAAATGGCAAACTCAAATCATCCCCCCTCCCTTACGTGGTTTCTCGTCAGATATTCGGTCAGGATGAGGAGCAACGAGACTGGGCTGGGATGTGACCTAAGCCCAGCTTCCAACATCGCAGGCCCTAGCGGCCAAGCCTTTCTGCCCCTCTGCCCTCACTCTTCATGTAGCCCAAGTTGGTCTGAAACTTGCTGTGTAGCTGAGGGTGACCCTTTTGCCTCCACCTCTTGAGAGATGGATAAGGTTGGCTTCCATGCCCAGTTTATAGGGCTGGAACCCAGGGCTACTGCAGGCCAGGCAAGCAGCCCACAGATGAGCTACACCTCCTGCCTCCCATTGACTTCTCTAACCCATCCTTAGAATCCAGTCACCTGACAGCAGAGACCACAATGGAAGTCATTGGTTAGAGCACCGAGGCCTCATCCAATGGACGGCATTTCCAGGAGTGGAGGCTGATCTGACCGACCGGTTTTGTGATTGCTCCCTGGCATTGATGGGAGATCCTGAGATGAGGGAGTGGCGTCTGCCTCACAGAGGCTGGGCTTGGAGGCCTCATGCAACCTGGGCCTTTTCATCAGCGAGGTGCTGCCTTGCCCGTGCCTGATGGCCCTCTCCTCCTTCCTGTTCCTTTACTCCACAGCCGCTCTTCCTGCCCAGGAACGAGCACTGAGGGAAAGCATGGGCTTTGTAATGTCACCGGCTGCCTTCAGCCCTCCTGAAAGCTGTTGCCAGCTGCTCGGCTCACATCACAGGACAGGGCAACCGTGGTCACGTGCACAGCCGGCGCTGGGGCTGGAAAATATCTTGGCCGCATCTATGAGAAGAACCCTGTCCTTGCTGCCGTGGGTGATCCCTGCGTGTGACCTCTGGGGTGGCACAAAGAGGCTGCATGTCAAGGGCAGGCTGAGCGTAAAGATGCTGGGTCACCACCGGGCACGGAAGGAAGGGAAAAGGAACGCGTGGAGAAAATTCAAATCTCAGGGAGCCTGTGGCCCAGAAGAACAAGACGAAGGTGTGGTTGCTAGGGAGACTTGTTCCAGCAAGATGAGTTATGGGCCAGAAAAACACAAAGGCGAGGCCTCCTGAGATTGAAAAGGCGGAGGCAAGCCCTCATAAGGAGAGGTCTTGACAAGAGAAGGAACTTCCTCAACAGAAGGAGGCACTTTTTTTTTTTTTCCTTCGAGACAGGGTTTCTCTGTATAGCCCTGGCTGTCCTGGAACTCACTTTGTAGACCAGCCTGGCCTCGAACTCAGAAATCCCCCTGCCTCTGACTCCACGACCGGCAAGGAGGCTCTTTCTTTCTTTCTTTCTTTCTTTCTTTCTTTCTTTCTTTCTTTCTTTCTTTCTTTCTTTCTTTCTAGATTTATTTATTTATTATTATATGTAAGTACACTGTAGCTGTCGTCAGACACTCCAGAAGAGGGTGTCAGCTCTCATTACAGGTGGTTGTGAGCCACCATGTGGTTGCTGGGATTTGAACTCAGTGCCTCTGGAAGAGCAGTCAATGCTCTTACCCACTGAGCCATCTCTCCAGCCCAGGAGGCACTTTCAAATATCTCAGTGCCTGCCCAAGAACAGAGTCCCTCAAGGACTCATGGCTCCAAGTACTGTGTCATTCACCTATACTCACAGGGACTGGGCAACGAGAATCTGATAGTCCAAGTCAATTATCATAAATAGACAAAGTATAATTGTATATGTTTATATGGCACAAATAATGTTATGATATATATGTACACAGTTTGAAATATTTTAGTCAAACCAATTAGCATATCACGTCCCTTAATTATTTATTCCTCTTTCAAAATTCTTTATTTATGTATTTTATACATGAGTGCTCTGTCTACATGTACAGCTGTGTGCCAGAAGAGGGCGTCAGATCCCCATTAAAGATGGTGTGCGAGACGCCATGTGGGTGTTGGGAATTGAACCTGGGTCCTCTGCAAGAGCATCCAGTGCTCTTAACTACTGAGCCAGCTCTCTGACCCCGATCATCTATTACATTTGATAAGAACACTTAAAACTTATGTTTCAGTGTGTGCACGCATGCGTGTACATGTGTGCCTGAGTGCAAGGGAACTGGGGACAGCCTTGGATGCTGCTCCTCAGGAGCCCTGGGGATCCACCCAGCTCCTTTTCCCCAGTGCTGGGATAACAACACGCGTTCGCCATAGCATTCGGCTTTTAAATAGGAGTGCTTAGCGTGTTACCAAGTGAAGTATCCACAGCCCTCCTTTCCTTAGCAATTCTCCCGCTCATTTCTGTGTGCACATGTGTGATGTGCCTGTATGTGTGTATGTGGAGGTCTGACGATGATGTCTAGAATCATGCTTGATCGTTCTTCCACTGTATCTGCTGAGGCAGGACCTCTCGGGCAAACCCAGAGCTTTATGCTACAGCTAGTCTTGCTCCTAGCTAGCTTTAGGGATCTGTCATCTCCTCTTCCTTCTGAAGCTGGAACTACAGCTCACCTCACATCTATTTGGGCTGTGGGGATCCAAAGTCTAGTCCCTTTGCTTACACAGCAAATGGTTTGCTCATCGAGCCATCTCCCCATTCCCCTTAGCAGTTTTGAAATCCAGACTTCAGTGTGTGTGACTCACCATAGGCATGCTACTGCGTGGTGGATCTCAGAGGACAGCTATCTAAGACAGCCTGTGGGTTGTGACTCTTTTGGGGGCCAAATGACCCTTTCACAGCTGTCACCTAAGACCATTGGGAAACACAGATATTTACATTATGATTCATAACAGTAGCAAAATTACAGTTATGAGGTAGCAACAAAAATGATTTTATGGTTGAGGGTCACCACAGTGTGAGGAACTGTATCAAGGCTGCAGCACTAGGACAGCTGAGAACTGCTGCTCTAAGGAAGTTTGGTACCCTTGACCAGCACACAATTTCCTGTTCTCCCCAGGCCCTGAGAGTTTGGTTGGAACAGTCCGTCAGAGACTACAGAACTGTGCCAACCCGCGACCACATCATAGCCATCTCCCCTGTCTCCATGAGGCTTCTCTTTGTCTTGGCTTTCCATCTTTCCCTTCCTCTTAACTGACAGGGCACACAGTGAGTGATTTGTTCAGATTTTGTTGCATGCGGGCCACTCCTGGCCCTCTTCCTGCCCTGTAGTAGACAAGTCTCCTAGGTGATTCGCTTGGCTTCTGATGGCGCCAACATGGGAGGAAGGGCAGCCTGACCTTTCCAGTCCTGTCTCGAGGGAAAAAGCCCGAATCTTCACATCGGCCCCGCTCCCACCCCACGTGGACACTCATCTCCTGATGGCCCCCTCCTCACCCCACATGGACACTCATCTCCTGATGGCCCCCTCCTCACCCCACGTGGACACTCATCTCCTGATGGCCCCCTCCTCACCCCACGTGGACACTCATCTCCTGATGGCCCCCCTCCTTGAGCATTTTTCCAAAAGCCAGTCCTTATTGCCCCACCCCAAGCAGTGAGGTGACCTGAGGCCTCATTTGGACATATTTGTCCTTAGGATCTCACCCAGTGACTGTTTGTTTTTCCTGATACTTCTGTCAACTTGTGTTGCGTGAGGCTGTCCACACTGTGACATTGTGTGGTGTTTCAATCAGGCGTTGTGACCGGCAGTCCAGGGCCGCCTCTATCTGCTTGTTTGTTCTTCATAGAATATTGTATATTAAAAATATGAATTATTCACCAGCATCAGACATGGAGTCATTTCCTGCCTCATCTCATCCTCTGGAAAACTGGGGCACACTGACCCCACTGGAGCAGTTGCCACTCGGTGAGCAGCCCCTGACCTGAGTTGGCTCCTGCTGTCCTGTCTGTCCTGGAGGGTTGGGTTTTGCAAGTCTGTATTTTCCATGGTCCATCTAACAGAGGCGTTTCAGAAATGTTCAATACTCATAGGAAAAGATGAACCAGGCTGGTGGGAAGATAGTGGGCCGAAATAAACACCATTCGCTCCTTTTGCAGATTTGTGAATTAGAAGCAATTCTTTTAGAGGGCTTGGCGCACAACTCCTTGCCTACAGGGCTTTGGTGGGGCAGAGAACAAGACAACATGGAAATAGGGTTAACCTGTGCTGCCAATATCAGGTTCTGAACAGATTATAGAGGTGTTGGGGTGGGAAGGGGACGGTCCTGGAAGCTCTGCTGAGGTGAGAAATGTTCGTTCTGTCTGGGAAAGTCAAGAGGCCTGGGACATCTTAGGGTAGCAGGGCCCCTAGTCAGTGATGTGCAACTGAAGTGGCCACGGGGCTGAGCAGCTGGGAGAGTCTGAAAAAGAGTTTTAAAAGTCGAAATGGAATTTCCTATCATCCCAGTGGGACAGTGACCCAAAATTATACTTCAGTTGATTGAAAAGAAGACAAGGAAATGCCTGCTCCTACCCCCAACTCCAGGTTTGTAGGCCAGGACTCACAGTTACATAACAGTGGAAGGAGACGGTCACATTCTGAGACACAAGAAGGAACACAGGGACACCTGGCACAGAGCCTTCTAGACATAGGGACGTGGCTCTGAATGGAGAGCAGTGGGTACCTGCTTTGAGGAACAAGGAGTGGGGCTGAGGAATATATCCCTAGTCATAGGTGCATGCGCGTGTGCGTGCGTGCGTGCGTGCGTGCGTGCTTGCGTGCATGCGTGTAGACCTCTGCTCCTCATGCTGACCTCAGTTCTGATCAAGCATGTTTAGCAATTTGTGATGTAAACACGGGCACCCTTGTATCCAGTGCAGGACTCCCACTGCCAGCAGAGGCTCAGTAGCCTACTGCTCCTGTGGGCCGAACCAAGGCCCACAGCACTCACACATATGGTTGCTCTCCAGGGCCAGTTGGTGCAGAGTTAGCCTTCCATGTCCCAGAGAAGGGCCAGCTTAGGAACTCTGTGTCTCACGAGCAACACCACGGTGGCTGTGACCGTCATAAGGTCTCCTCTGATCTTGACAATCCCTTACTGGCTGAGGCCTTGTCTGAGTTTGGGTACCCCCAGAGCAGTTGCTATGAGATCAAGCAGTTTTGGGGCAGTGGTCCCCAAAGGCAATGGGATGAAGGAATGCCTTAGGGGTTGGGAAGACTCCAGAGGTTGGGTCCTTGTCTTGGGTCCTCTCAAGTCTGCAGGTCAGGGCTTGAACACTGCTAAGTCAGTCCCCTGCCGCAGCTGAGCTACTCTGTCCTTGTCACGTCTATTTAGCTTAACTATTTGGAGCAAGAGCTTTCTTGCTGACCCTCTGCTCCAAAGTAGCCTTGCGCCTGACTCCAGAGTTAACTTTCCTATAATTGTGACCATTGCCTAACCTGCTCTAATGTCTTTGGTGCTTCCTGTACCAATACGATGAGGTTTGTAGCATTTAGGGTGGCATTCCACTTAGGTGCTACTCTAGAGAGGTGGAGAGTGTTCTAAAGTAGAGAACATGACCAGTCTTAATCCAGGGGGGTTTAAGAGGGAACGACTCCTGTGCTTGACATTCACTCTCCACCTCCTCCTAACACAACTTCTGCATTACCACTACCACCACCACCACCACCACCATCATCACCACCACTATCATCACCACCACCATTATCACCATCATTACCACCATCATCACCACCACCATCACCACCACCACCATCACCACCACCACCATCACCATCATCACCACCACCATCAATCACCACCACCACCATCACCATCATCACCACC
>NC_034591.1:58041254-58045002 GCF_900095145.1 Mus pahari
ATCATCACCACTACCACCACCACCACCATCGCCACCACCATCACCACCACCATCATCATCACCACCACCACCATCATCACTACCACCATCATCACCACCACCATCATCACCATCACCACCACCATCATCACCATCACCACCACCATCATCACTACCACCATCATCACCATCACCATCACCACTATAACCACCATCACCATCACTATTACTATCATCATCTACATAGGGTCTTTAGCTCTGATTGCCCTTGAACTTACTATGTAATCAAGGATAACCTTGAATAACACCCAATTAATAAGGTGTCAGGGATAGAACCCAGGGCTTTGTGCATACTGGGTATTTTAGTTACTTTTCTATTGCTGTGAAAACACATCATGACCAGCACAATGTATAGAAGAAAGAGTTTATAGCGATCTTACAATTCCTGGCAGTTAGAGTCCAGGGCCATCATGGCAGAGAGCATGGCAGCAGCCAGGCAGGCCTGGTGCTAGAGTAGTAGCTGAGAGCTCACATCTCATCCACAAGTGCGCATGCACACACACACACACACACACACACACACACACACACACACACACACTGGAGGCTGAGACTATGGTAGATTCCTAGAGGTCAGGGTAGAGGTTAGGGACGGTCACAGAGAGCATTTGACCTACGAGATGCCTCACATCTCCATGACAACCACATGTCTGCCATGGCTGCTTCAGGAACTCCCTTGGCCCCTTTGATTGGTTATTTCTTGAGACAGGACCTCGCTACATACATTTCAGTTTGGCCTCAGTCTATGTAGCCCACCCAGGCTGACCTTGAACTCTCAATTCTCCTGCTTTGTGTCCCAACTGCCCCAAGCAGTTGGATGACTGGCTTGGGCACCCATGCCCAGCTGTGCCCTGGGCTTCCTTAAGTCCATTCTCAGCTGGCTGGGACATGTGACAAGTTCCTGCAGCTTAGCTAAATTGTGATGGCACATGAGTGTAATCCAGCACTTGGGAGGAAGAGGCATGGGGACAGTTGCTGGTGGCTAGCCTGGTCTACTGCGAGCTCCAGGCCAGCCTGAGTTATAAGTGAGATTCAGTCTCAAAACTCTCAGAAGAGAGGCAGAGGGAATGACTGAGTAGGTAAAGTGCTTGTGGCACAGGCCTAAGGACTAAGTTCAGATCCCCAGTACCCAAGTAAAAGTTGGGCTGGCGTCGAGCAGCTAACCCAGCAGCGGGGAGTGGGAGGTGGGGTGGGGAGACAGACCTATCCATAAAGCAGGTTGGCCAGCTTACTTTAGTTGAATTGGTGGGCCCCAAGTTGAATGAAGGAACCTGGCTCATGTTAAAAAAAAAAAAAAAAAAAAAAAAAGATGGTATCAAGTGTGGAGGTGTATGACTTTAATCTCAGCACTTGAGGGGCAGAGGCAGGCTATGAGTCAGAGGCCATCCAGGTCTACATAGCGAGTTCTAGGGCTGCATAGTGATAGCCTATATTTAAAAATAAAAATAAAAGTGGAGAATGAATATACCCAATGAAGACCTCCGGCTTCTATGTGCAACAGTCACACATAAACCAAAATGTGGAGAAAAGTCCCTGAACCGTAATAGATGGTCGGTATGGCTCTCTGGTTGCAGTGTTGCTTGGCCCTGTCCCCTTGGACCTTGGCAGTGCTGCGGAATGTTTCTCTTAACTACTGAGAGTCTGGGGGGCAAGTCCCAGCCCCATCCTTGTTCTCTGCCTCCAAGGCACCCCAGGAGCAGCCTTCCCAGGTCCTTGTCTTGGGAAACTCCCCCCACTTTAGAAGATGCCCAGCAGCTGACTCTGGAGGAGGAGCACCTTGGCTCACAGCTGTGCGGGAGCGGGTGGCGGGGCCGGTGGCCTGGGCTGTCCTCCTTCCCCGCAACCCCGCCCCGCGGTCGCGGCTCCCTCGCAGCCCGGGCTCCTCCCCCGCGCGGGGCTCGGCGCGCAGGCTGCGGCGCGCACGGCGGGGACCTGAGCGTCTCCGGCGCGGGGAGCCGGGCTCAGCCCCGGCCTGCGGACGCCGCGGTCCCGGAGTACCGAGCCGGCCTGGGGGGCCCGCGGGGCGCGCGCAGCGCGGAGTGCGCGTGGGACCGGGCTCCGCTGCCGGGTGCAGGAGCGCGCGCGCGTCGCGGCATGGAGCCGGCCCGGGAGCCCCCCGCGCGCGCCCGCCCGCCGCCCCCCGCAGCTCGTCCAGCGCCCGCTGCGCCCAGGCCGCGCTCTCCAGCGGAGGCAGAGGCCCGTGGCCCAGAGGGGCTGCTGAGGCGATCCGGGTCGGGCTACGAGGGCAGCACCAGCTGGAAGGCGGCCTTGGAGGGTAAGCGCTCAGCCTTCCATCTCCGGCCCCCCCCCCCCCGACTCAGGACCCAGGAAGTGGCCAGTCACCTTGACAACTCGCAGAGGGACAGATCTGGAGGATTCCTTAGTATCAGGGCAGGCAGATGTCACTATGGGAGGGGGAAGGGGCCCCTGGGGACCACCTCAGGTCACTGCTTTGACAAATCTTTGTTGTCTAATCCCTCTTTGACCTTGGAGCACGCGTCCTGTTCCAAACCTTAGTTGGGTCCGACGTGAAGCACCTTCATGGCGGCCTGAATCTCTCTAGTAGAGAAAACATTTAGTGTTTCATAAAAGCAAAAGCTTCGATTCCCTGCACCCTGGGGGCTCCCTGCTAGTGATGGGGTTGATGGAGAGGAAGCCCCAGAGGACCTTCCTAACCATTGTGGGATGCCACCAATTCCTTCTTGTTACACTGGCTCATGGAGTGACCTCAGGCTATCTAGAAGATACTGAGTGAAGAGACTTCATTCAGTTCACAAACTCTTTTAGGAAACTTGGGTTGACGTCCCACGGTGGTGAGTGTTCCTCCGGAGATGCAGGAGTTGGACACAGGGAGGGTCTGCTTCCAGGTACTTCTCACACTTCTACCTAGTAGGAACTGGGTAGCATTCACTAGGGGCTGAGTCAGAGTAGGGCCTACATCTCAGAGTAGGCGATCTTTGGGGGGGCGTGGAACAGACAGGAGAGGGTGCACCAGGTCAAGGAACGACAGGAGGTGGCTGGAATTAGCCAGTCCCTTGTGGATAACTGAACCCTAGGGTGTTGGGTGCTGATGAGGGCATGAGAAAAGAGCGATGGAGGGAGAGAGAGAGAATATGAGCGAGATATCTGAGGGCCCACCCAGGCCAGGCTGCAGACTTTTGCTGTTGTTTTGTTTGAAGGAGATGCTGAGGAGGCAGCAGATCTGCATGGGGAGGACCTGCCCATGGAAGGCTGCTCAGTGAGGAAGGTGGGTGGTGGCCTGGAATGGACAAGGCCACCTGTGCCCAGATAGGCGATGGAGGAGCAGAGCATGAAGAACCTTTGACTGAAGTCTGTGTGCCAGGGCCGGGCACTGCCTGTGGGAGGGCTGGGCAGACTCTAAGGAAGCCTAATAGTGGGTAGGAGCCATGGAGGTGAGGACCCAGTTTCCTCGGATGCAAGGTATTACAGAGGACCACCAAAGCTTGGGTGGGCTAAAGGCCAACCAGCCCTTCTGGTATGCGTGTTTCTGGTTAGTGGTTGGGTTTTCCCAGGGACCTAAGCTTGCCTCCTACCAATGGTATTTCTTATGTCACTCCCTCCCTAGTCTGTATTATTTCTTCTTCTTCTTCTTTTCTTCTTCTTCTTCTTCTTCTTCTTCTTCTTCTTCTTCTTCTTCTTCTTCTTCTTCTTCTTCTTCTTCTTCTTCTTCTTCTTCTTCTTCTTCTTC
>NC_034591.1:58045532-58056598 GCF_900095145.1 Mus pahari
CTTCTTCTTCTTCTTCTTCTTCTTCTTCTTCTTCTTCTTCTTCTTCTTCTTCTTCTTCTTCTTCTTCTTCTTCTTCTTCTTCTTCTTCTTCAGTATTTGAAAGGGTCAGATCTACTAACCTGTATCCTTAACCCCACTGGGTAGGGCTATTTCAGGGAAGTGTGGCTGGCTGGCTCTGGCTTTATCTCTGGCCCTGAATATATTGACTCTTGCCCTTCCTATTGCCAGTGTGGCTGACTGACCCTGCCTGTCCACTGGTCACACACGGGATGGAGGAAAGCAAGTTGCTCTCTGCGGTGGTCCAGCACACCACCCTTCTTGGCATTTTCTTGTAGTGCAGCCTTGTGTCATGTGAACTAGCATCACTGATATCACCATTGCTCCTCTTTTGATCTCTGGTGCACATAAGAGCCCCCCTCTGACCCCCCACCATGGCTCTCGGGTGCTTGGCGTCTTGGCCTGATGACTGTTCTACAGGACCTTTTAGTTCTGCTGGTGCCCTACCTCTCTCCAAAGAGGAGAGACCAGGGCTTGGGGCTTGTTCCCACCAGTGACTGCCACCATGTGGGACCTTTAAGTTGGCTTGTTCTTTCTATGGTGCTAAGACACCATCTTAGGTCCTGGGCATATCCAGCCCTCACAGAGATCCTAGGACAGACTGGTGAGGTGCAGAGGGATGGCCAGCATGAGCTACCGTCCCAGCTGGTAGGCTTCACTTATTTATGTCCCACTTTCCTCGTCTGTGAATCGTGGCAAGATTTCCACCTTTCCAGAGAAAGGTCTGGAGTGTAGGTTCAGTTGTGGTGGCTCCTTTCCCAGCTCCCTGAGCATAGAACCCGACAGGCTGGGTGAGGAGTCCAGGGAGCAAGGGTGACCCGCTACTTGGATGGAGCCATTTGAGCCCCTCACTTCAGTTCACAGGAGGTCCTGGGGGCCCAGTGGGCTTGCGACCTCTGCTTAGTCTGGCTCCTATCTTGACAGGAAGCTGGAGAAGCTCCTGAAATGATATAGCTGAGCCCTCAGAGGCGTCTGCCCCCTCTTCCTTGCCCCATGCAGCTGAGGCCCCACCTCTGGGGCAGGGTGTGGACTGGGTTACACCTTGACTCTCCTCTCCACCCTTAATGAGTGGATCAGCCCTGGAGAGGATGTGGAGAGTGAGGGTGTTGAATATCTCACTCAAGGACACGCCGGCCACTAACACTTGAAACCGCCAAGGGATTTGTTTCCCTCTGCTAGGAAAAGCTTGTCTCCCTTCCTGTGTGACCAAGGACACTGGGCTCAGAGGGGCTAACTGGAGAGACTCTAATTGCACTTCCTGAGCACACAGCCCTTCCTCTCTTGCCCTCTCAGAAGAGTCCGCCATGCCTCCCTCCTCACAGCTTGAGGAGAGCATCAGTCCAAAGGCTGGGGTCCAGAGGGCCTCAGTGCACAGTTAGCGCTGTAAACAGAAACCAGACAGGTTGGCTTGGGGAAGGCCCGTGAGTCTGCCCCTCCCACCCCGTGAAGGCTGATAAAGCTGACCCAGCGTGCTCTTCTGGGGTCTGGAAACCCTCAAGGTGACCCAAGATAGGGCTATTTCTAGCTTTGGAACCGAGAGTGGGGCACAGTGTTCTGGGTGAGCGAGGGGACAGAGTGACTCTGCATACCCCAGGCTGTATAGATTTCTCAGTGGTCACCAATTCTGAATTTTTAATGTTGAAAGTTTTTTTTATTAGGGCACAAACCCACAACTTCCCGATCAAAACCACACTCATGCATTTGGCCAAAGCTACCTAAAATTTAAAAAATTACCAAGCTCCACATCTGAACATTTTTAAGTAGGCAGGATTACACTGGGCAGGCTGTGTCCCAGATGGTTTAGACGTCGGCTATGGGCCTTTTTTAGGATGTGGGTGGAGGGGGTGGTGGTGGGATCTATCTTGTATGAAGAGTCAATGTTTTCCAGTCTTCTAATACTAATGCATTTAGAAGCCCAGATAGCCTGAACCTGTAAACCCTAGATTGTATAGATCATATAGATTATATAGATCATATAGATCGTATAGATTATATATCTCATATAGGTGGGCCACTGCACACTGGGATGATTTTCCAGTTAGATTCATGTGAAAAGTAGAACTATATTCACACCACAGGAGCCCTGGTGAGACCTAACTCCTAGAACCACAGAATGTGCCCTCGGGTGGAACTGTGGCTCTGGCTGGCATGATTATTTAAGAGGAAACCAGACTGGAATCAGTGGGCCTGATCCAGGATGAACTGGTGTCCTTAGACAAACACAGACATAGCCTAGACAGCCACATGCTAAGGATGAATGAGGATGAAATGATAAAGTCATGGGCTTTCAGCAAAGCACCAGAGGCAGGATGACTCAAGCAAGGCTCCCCTGAGGCTTCAAAGGCAGCATGGTTCTGTTAGCACCTCCATGCTTGCGCTTCCGGTTCTTATAACTATGAGAGGACACCTTACTTCTGAAGCCACCCAGGGGATGGCACTTAAGTTATGAGGTCTTAGGAAACAGGCACCACCATGACTCCAACTGCCTACCCCAGGCCTCTGGGAGGCAGACAGTGAACGGTGTCTGCAGTCCTAGGGTGTCCTTCTGCCCACACTGCAGTGCTAAGAGGAAGCATCCCCACAGGGAGGGAGGAGGCTCTTCAGTTGTGGTGACAGTGGGTTTACATGTACAGACCCTCCTTTCCTACTGAGTTCCTGCAACCCACATGAATTGTAAGGCTATCTGAGGACACTGCATTCAGTGTAATATTTCGAATTTCAGTCTGAACCATGCCAAGTGATGGCTGAGCCCTACTCTAGGAGCCCAAAGGAACTCGAGACAGTTCTAATACAAAGGAGCTTCTTAAGGCTGGTGGTCACAGTGGTGGTGCATAGAACTCACCATGTCAGAGACATGTCTCCTCCCTCAGCAGCCACAGGGCGCCAGCCAGGACCTGGAATCATCATCAGACCCCAAGACCCAAGAATACTCAAGTGCTTGAGTCCAAATGGTATATTTGCTTAGAATCTGCTCACATCTTATATGGCTCAAAGGTCTCCAGATTCACTCTAATATCAAACATAATGTCAATGCTCCTTAGTTGCCACTCTGTACTGCTGAAGGAAGAGCAACATGATGTGAAAGTCTGTACATGCTCAGCACTGATGCACGTTTTTCTCGTCTCTATCTGGAATTGGTTGAGTGTGCCAATATGGCCCCGCAGATAGGGAAGGCCTTGTGGACATTGATACCTCATAAAACCCTGAGAGGTTTATTCTGAGATGAAGAACGTGAAACAGAATAGATGCTCGGTAACTTCGTTGTGTGTCCACACCCAGAATGGGGCAGAGAAGCCTGGGACGTGGTTTCGGATGCTGTGTCCTTGTCCTCAGTACATAACTCACACACTGTACGTCCTTGGTACACAGGTTTGGAAGGTGAGGAGGAGGCATGCGCAGCCCTGTGCTCTCCACTGTGGCGTTGCATAGTTCCAGGAGTCAAGGACTGGGCTGCGTCTACTCTGAGGACAGCGTAGCACTGAGCCCGAGCTCCCGGTTCCAGGAGCCTCTGTCCTCGCACTGCCTGAAGCCACCCACCCAGACTCCCAATGCACACAGCCAGAGTTTCTGGCTGTAGCTCAGGTTGGACCCTACAGGAAACCAGTGTAGACCGCTCAAGGAATCCAGTGCACACTCCAGCACAGACCCCTGAAGAACCCTAGTGGAGAACCTTAGCATAGACCCCTGGAAGAACTCAGTGTACTCTCCTGGAGGAACCTAGTGTAGATCCCAGCAGAACTCAGCATAGACCCCCTTAGAGATGTAACTTAGTCCCTGAGAGGATCCAGCAGAGTCTTCTGGAGAAACCCAGTGTAGACTCCCGATGGAACCCAACATAGGCTCCAAATGGAATTGAGTATAGATCCCTGGAGGAGCTTACCAAAGACTCTTGGAGAAGCCTTCTAGGCCTCTAGTGGGTCCCAGCATAGGAGGAATACAGTGTAAACCCTGGTGGGGTCCCGAGGAGGTCTCAAGCTGAATCCATTGTAGCCCCTAGAAGATCCTAGTGAAGACCCCATTGGTAGATTTCTGGAAGAAATAAGCATAGACCCCTGGAGGAAGGTACTGTTGGACCCTAATACAGCCCAGGGTAGCATCAGCTACGCCTCTGATGTAGCGTGCAGAAGAACCCAGCACAGATCTCTGGGCAGCCCAGGGAAAACCTAGAGGAACCAAGCTTAGGCCCCAGAGGAGCTTAGTGTTGACCCCGGCTGGGCTCCCACAGTGGACTCAGGCTCCAGTGAACCCCTTAGTCCCCCTGCCGTAGTGTGAACAGTACAAGCACCTCCAGGAATCAGAATGAGCATTTTGAAAGAAGCTCAGACTCTGTGGGGGAGGACAGACATTCTTCCCTCTCCTCTTGTCGAATAACTCTCAGTAGCATCTTCAGAGAAAGCACTATGCCAGTACAACAAGAACAGGTTGCTTTATGAGAAGACAACCATGGCACAGCTAGCGTGAACCCCAGATGCCTTACATTATCTTACAGAAAAGGAAATCCTGGTAAGAGGGTGAGAGGATGGAATCGAAGAAATCTTCCCAGGAATAAACCAAAGAGGTAAAGAGACAAGAAGGGGGAGGGGAAGAAGAGGAGGAAGAGGAGGAAGGAAAAAAGAAAGAGGAAGACCAATCCAAGATCCCAAACATTTGAAGACTGACCTTCAGATGGAAATCGGAGAATGAAAGAGAAGAAATAATCAGTAATATAATTAATTTTTTCTTTCTGGCACTGAAGGATATGAATGTCCAGGTTGAAGAAGGCTATCAGTTGCCCACTAGAGTAGACAGAAATATCTATGACCAACAACTGTGACATGCAAAATGGAATTCTTGGGTAGAAGCAAATTAAGAGGTTGAAATAAAATGTCTCATAATGATAACAGAGAACTAGGCCTCCCAAAGGAAGTGTTTGTGTCAAAGTTCTGAAGAATGATTTCCAATCTATAATACTTAGTCCAGGGTACTATTCATATCACACACACACACACACACACACACACACACACACACACACACACACACACACACACACACTTGTGCATGCAGTGTCTGCAGAGGCCAGAAGAGGTCGTTGGATCCGGATCTGGAGTTACTGATGGCTGCGAACCACCTGACTTGGGTGCTGAAACTGAACTCAAGTCTTCTGTAAGAACGGTTCACACCCTTCGCAACACAGTCATCTCTCTGCCCCTGTTGTACTTCCTCTGGGGCAGGCACTGAGATATATGCTTTATCAAGATGAAGGAGCAAACTACAAAAGAGCAGACATGGGAGAGGAAGAAGAAGACACCAACACAGAATCCAGGTAGAGAAACTCTCAAGCTACTGGTTCAGGGAGACTCCAGCCAGGCTGGCAGCTGGCGACAGTCAGACTAGAGCAGGTCAGAAGGGTCCAGATGCCACATCTTCAAGACAATTGCTTTGGATTGAATGCGATTTCCTCCCTATATTCATATGCTGATTCATAAGCACCAACGTGAGGTCCACCAATGATGTATCTGTACATTTAATGGTCAAGACAGTAGAAATGTCAAGCCAAAAAGTTTAGAAGGGGCACACATACCTCCAAGTACTTTACAGATAACTGTAACAATAAGTCGACAATAACGAGAAAGGGAAATCAGCGGGTGCTGGCACGTGGGGAAACTGCACGCCTGCAGTATTGCTGATAGAAATGTAAAATGGTGTAATCACTGTGGCAAACAGTTTGGTGATTCCTCAAATCGTTACACAGAATTCCTATGCAGCAATTCTGCTCCTATACTCCCAAAGAACTGGAAGCCAGGGCTCCAACAGATTTGTCCACCATGTATGTTATTCACCATCTTCTGGCCCCTGCAGTTACTAACTACACACACAAACACACACTACACATACACACATGCACACACACACATACACACACATGCACACACACACAAACACATACTACACATACACACATGCACTCACACACACATGCACACACACACACACACACACACACACGCACAGACAGAGAGATAGACAGACGGAGTCTGCCATAACTCCTGGTGGAAAGGGTCTATTTTAGCTCACAGCTCAGGCTCTAGTGCATCATAGCAGGGAAGTCAAGGCCAGAGCTTGAAGCAGCTGGTCATATCCACAGTCAAGGGCAGAGATAAATAGATGCATGCATGCTTACTGCTTGGTGCATGCTCTCCACTCCCGTACGATTGAAGCAGGGCCCGAAGCAGGGAAGAGGGCCACCCACAGGGCAATGGCTCTTCTCCCAGTGATGAGCACAGTCAAGGCAATCCCCCACAGACATGCCCAGTCGAATCTAGACAATCCCTCAGTGAAATGTTCTCCCCAGGCGATTTAGCCTGTGTCATGTTAGACTGTTAAAGCTGACTGTCACAGATAGACCATATAATGAGATAATGAACCACAGAAAGGAGTGCGCTTCTGTTACATGCCACAGCATGGATGAGTCTTGAAAACATGCTAAGTGAAGGGGGCCTGGTACCAAGGAAGAAATGTGAGATTACACTTGTGAAATCAGCAGGGCAGGCAAATGGGTAGGGGGACAGAGCAGAGTAATGGTGGCTGGGACATGGGCAGGGGACTTACTTAGTGGGTATGGAGCCTTCACTTTCAGAGGTGAAAGGTTTGCAAACAGTAGTGGGGACAGCCTGGCTACTTAATGCTACTCATTGAGCACTTAAATGGTTAAAATGGAGAATTCAGTGATCACAAAAGACACACCATAGTGAAAATCTACATATCATAATACAATCTTAAGACCCTATGTTTTAGTTCCAAAAAGCTTCTTTTATTAAGATAAAAAACTGGTTAGGTCAGGCAGTGGCGGCACATACCTTTAATCCTAGTCTTTGGGTGGCAGAGGAAGGCAGACCCTTATGAGTTCAAGGCCACCCTGGTCCACAGAGTAAGTTCTAGGACAGCTAGGACTCAATAGAGAAACCCTGTCTTAAAAAAAAAAAAAAAAAGGAGAAAAAGATAAAACTGTTAAGTGGAAATAAATAAAAGTAGATAAGGAGAGCTTGGAGGTGGTGTGAGTGGGTGGCAGGTGGGTGGGGTGGGCGGGATGTCAGGAGGTCTGCGTGGAGGAGGAGGACCTGGGGAGCAGGGACCCTATCATAGGGCAAACGAGCATCTAGGTCAGAAAGCTGTGACTGCCATGGAAGAAGGCTGGGGGCAGGAGGGATGAGAGACCTAGGGCCATGGTCCAGAATTGTGGCTCTCAAATCCAGGCGTCACCACAGCCACCCTGAGGGCTGGTTCCAGCCTGTGCTCAGTTCCACTCTTTAATTTTTTTCAAATTCTATTTTTTATTTATTTATTTATTTTTATTTTGTAATAAAGCATGTATATATTTTATTAATTTTTTATTTTATTTTTTAAAAATTTATTAATTATTATATCTAATACACTGTAGCTGTCTTCAGATGCACCAGAAGAGGGCGTCAGATCTCATTACGGATGGTTGTAAGCCACCATGTGGTTGCTGGGATTTGAGCTCAGGACCTTCGGAAGAGCAGTCGGTGCTCTTAACCACTGAGCCATCTCTCCAGCCCCCTCAAATCCTATTTTTAATGATGGTTCTTAAACACTTTTTAACCTCCCTTGTAGCCCCCTCCCCACACAGGTAGTGGGGGAAGGGGACCCGTTTAGAAAGGTTCTTCGGAGTAACTCTCATCTGCGTTGTCTGGAAACCAGCAGTTCATTTCACAGGTCAGCAGCCAGCAGCAGCTCCATCCACTTACAAACACCTCACAGATGCACCAGCAATCTGGTTTAATAGAGTCCCATTAAGAACAGTGGTGACACGACCCAACAGCGACAGCCAGGCCACATCCTTGGCTCCAGTAACCAGGAGGGACCAGGAGGAATGCCAGGAGAAGTTCTCTACTATGTCTCTCTCAGGGAAGTGGAGATCAGTGGGGACTTGAGAGCCACAAGCATTGCACAGCTAGCTGTAACAGCAGGCCAAGCTCTGTCTCCATCACTCATCACCTATTTATGCCCTCCAAACCTCCTGTGACCTCCACGTGCTTTGCCTCAGCATCCAATCAGCCTGAACCCTTGGAAGCAGCAACAAACTGCAGCACAGTACCAGAAGTTTTATGGTGCATTTCTCTCTATGGCATCAATTGCATTAGGCAGCTCAACTATGCAATGTAAGGTGGACCAATACATGCGTGCTGTTAGCAAAGAATCCTTCATCACGTGTTCTTTCACGCACTTGCTTTAGCAGGACATCCTCTCTCCTGTGTCTGCTTCAGAGAAATGTTCCTTCACGAGTCTGCCTTAGCCTTTCACCTGTGTCCATTTTAAACATTCCTCCACATGTTTGCCCCAGCAGAACACCATCTAAACGACTTTCCAAGGACCCTTGAGTTTCCACTTCACCGGCGCATAAGGCTCTTGCTGTTACGACCTGGCAACTGGGGTGGCATCCAATACTGACGAGTTTGTCTTCTCTTTAGATACCACCACACGCCTTCTGCTGGGAGCCATTGCAGTCCTCCTGTTCGCCATTCTTGTGGTAATGAGCATTCTGGGTGAGTGTGCATGTCACAGTGTGTCAGCAGTGTGGTTTCTGCACACCTAGGCCCCTGGGTCTAGCTGGGTAAATTCCCCCACATATCAGGAATTCAGGGGTGTGTGGGGGATAGTAAATTAGAAATTGAGTGTCAGGTTAATGATATAATTGTAGTCTAAAGCAATACAGTTCCACGTGGACTGTCCACATCCCCTTCACGGTCCACACAGGAAGCAGAGGTACCAAGGAATTAGTTCATAAGTGTTGTGGGCATGAGGAGCTAGGCAGCTAGTGCCTCTTGGAGGTGATAATTTGGAGATATGAGACTTTAAATGTCATATTTATTCAACCAACACTTATTGAGCCTTGTTACATGTAAGACCCTAGACTAAGTGCTGTTCGTGTGGCTAGGGAAGGTAGGTAGGGAACGGCGGGGGGGGGGGGGGGGTTCCCCTGAGTTTGCTGATTCTCAGTTGTATTCAGCTCATAGTCACCCTTATGCCAAAGGGCATGCTTTGGAGTGGAATACACTGGTAGCTACACAGGAAACATTTTAAAGGGGAAAGGCTTGCAAGCACGGAGGGCTGTCTGTTACTGGACTCCAGAAGCAAGCGGGACATTGGAGGCTCTAAAGGGAGTGCCACCACACCCAGTTTATGGATTGCTGGGGATTGGACTCAAGGCCCAGTGCATGCTGGGCAAGTGCCTATCAACTGAACTACAGCCACACCCTCCTTGCCTTCAACCTTTAAGGATTTTATTTTTATTATTTTATCTGCTGATGTGGATGCTGGGAACCAAACTCGGGTTCTCAGCAAGAGCAGCCTGTGCTTTTAACCGCTGAGCCATCTCTCCAGGCTCTTCGGTCTTTAGAAAGCAGGAATAGGAAGCCTCGTTAAAACAGTGGAACTCCACCGACACTATCAGTGTCTATCACTGTCTCCCTTGTCCAGCTTGTGTTTGCAAACAGACCAAGTCGCTAGCTACTGGACCAGATCAACTTTGCCTAGAGTAAGGCTACAAGAGGAATTACTTTTCCTTCAGTCTTGTCCTGGGTCAGGAGGTCAGGGAATGTGTGCTGGTTTGGTTCTAGCAAACCTCAGCTGTGTCTCAGGAGAACCCAGGGAGGTAGCCACATCACAGCCAGTACTCCCAAGTGGACCTGTGTCAGCGAGTAGGTGTGTCCAGAAAGTGTCCGGTAGGGAGTCTGTGTCCATGGGGCTGCAGGTCCCCAGGACAGTGTAGCTCTTTGGGTAGTATAGTGTATTCTCAGCCCTATCTTATTCAGTATTTTAATTATTGATTTGTATGATGAAATAACCAAACACATGTTCATGGAACTTGAAATTAGCACAACTCCATACAGTGGATGGAGAAAACAGACAAGGTTAAAGTTTACCTTTAAGGCCTGCAGCGTGGCACACACCTGCTACCCCAGGACTGGAGATGGATATGTGGGATGATCTGGAGTTCAAGGTCAGCCTTAGAGAACTTGAAGTCAGCTTTGGCTACCTGAGAGTGTCAAAATTCAAAACTAAAACTTACCTTCAAAACTTCTAATGAGCCAGACACTGTGGCTCTTGCTTTTAATTCCTGAACTTAGAAGGCAGAGGCAAGCAGATCTCTGTGATTTTGAGGCCAGCTGGGTCTGCAGAGTGAGGTCCTGGCCAGCCAGGGCTAAAGAGTGAAACTGAACCTCAAATGAGCCCAAGAGACAGGCCTTGGAAGACTGATGAACATTTGGGATGGTTTTCCGGAGACAGACAGACAATGGGGAGTGTGTGTGTGCTGTGTGTGTGTCTATGTGTGTCTGTATGTGTGCATATGAGTATGCCTTTGTGTATGTCTGTGTGTGTATGCTTGTGTCTATGTGAGTCTGTCTGTATTTATGGTTTTGTGTACATGCATGCACGCGTGTGATTGTGTGTATGTCTGTGTGTGTGAGAGTATATCTGAGTGTATTTATGTCTGTGTATGTGTATGTCTGTGTGTGAGTGTGTCTCTGTGTGTGTGTATGTATGTCTATGTGTGTCTGTGTGTATGTAAGTATGTCTGTATGTCTGTGTGTATATGAGTGTGTCTGTGTGTATGTCTCTCTGTGTGTGTCTGAGTTTGTATGTGTCTGTATGTGAATGCCTGTGTGTGTGTATGTATGAGTATACCTGTGTATGTATGTATGTATGTGTGTGAGTGTGCCTGTGTATGTCTATGTGCATGTCTGTGAGTATGTGTCTGTCTGTGTGTGAGTGTGTCTGTAGTATGTGTGTGTCTGTAGTGAGTGTGTGTGTGTCTGTATATGTCTGTGTATGAGTGTATCTGTGTGTGTATTGTATGAGTGTATCTGTGTGTGTATTGTATGAGTGTATCTGTGTGTGTATTGTATGAGTGTATCTGTGTGTGTATTGTACGAGTGTATCTGTGTGTGTATTGTACGAGTGTATCTGTGTGTGTATTGTATGAGTGTATCTGTGTGTGTATTGTA
>NC_034591.1:58056848-58090296 GCF_900095145.1 Mus pahari
TGGTCTACAAAGTGAGTTCCAGGACAGCCAGGGCTATACAGAGAAACCCTGTCTCGAAAAACCAAAAACCAAAAACCAAAAAAAAAAAAAAAAAAGAAGAAAAGAAAAGAAAAGAAACACACAAACACACACACACACACATTTAGCAGTGGGGTCACGAGTGTAGAATTCAGGGGACAATTTGCAGTTCGTTCTCTCACTTTGTGGTCCCAGGGATGTGGCTCAGGTAGTTAGGCTTGGAGGGACTTTACTCACTGAGTATTTCCCTGGCTCAGGACTCAAATTTTAAAAGGAATTTCCCAGAAGTTCAGTGATAGGCAGGGTTATAGAGCTAGCTGGTGAGTGCGAGCCTGCTTATGGGAGTGGCATGCAGTCCTGCCAGGTCCTACCCCGGCTCCCGAGATGTGGCTTTCAGGTCTGTTCCTGATCTGGGTTTTTAGGGTTAGGAGAGATCTTACCTTGTGTTTGCCCCTGTACCGTTCCCCATGGTGACACATTGGTCAGCTTCCTCAGGGCTCCCCTTCTTGTCCATTTCATCTGGAGCCCTCCCTGAGGCACAGCGACATCAGCAAGTGTCTCTGAAGGGCATTGAGGTCCAGAGAGATGGAGAGAGCTGTGGGAAGAGGACTGCAGCATGCTGGGAACAGGGCGGTGGGCAGGCACTCTCACGGACCTCAGTCCGCTTCCCCTTCTCCAAGCTTCCAAGGGCTGCATCAAGTGTGAGACGCCCTGCCCGGAGGACTGGCTGCTCTACGGAAGGAAATGCTACTACTTCTCGGAGGAGCCTAGAGACTGGAATACGGGAAGGCAGTACTGCCATACACACGAGGCGGCGCTGGCTGTGATCCAAAGCCAGAAAGAACTGGTGAGCACGTGGTCAGACGCAGGGACCCTCAGGCCCATGACTGACTCTAATGGGATACCCACACCCAAGTAGAGTGACCCGCTGTGTGCCTGTCTGCAGTCACTTAGCCACCTCACAGCTATGGGTATACAGGTGAATCCCCTGAGTCTGAACCCCCCCCCCCCTCCTCCAGGCCATCATCCAAGGCTGGTTGGCTGAGCTAACTCAGTCTGAAGAGGGCGAATCCAGAAGTAGAGGTGGGAATAACCTACCAGGGGTGAGATTTAGCCAGGAATCTAATATATTCAGCGGGCCACCCCTGAACTCCCAGCTTCCCAGTCAAGGCAGACTGGAGGTTGGGACCCTTTTCAGGCTGTTGTGGACATCCGTGGCAGGCTTTGGAAGCTGTTCCAGACTCGCTCCAGCAGCGTGATGGTCCAGGATGCTCATCCTTCCGTCAAAGCGACACACCCTCTCCATCCAAGCCATGTCCCAGTGGCAAAACTGCACCCCATGCCCGGGTTTCTCTCTTTCGTTTTGCAGGAATTTATGTTCAAGTTCACACGGAGGGAGCCCTGGATCGGCCTGCGCAGAGTTGGCGACGACTTCCACTGGGTCAATGGGGATCCGTTTGACCCAGACACGTGAGCTGAGGCTCCATTTCCTGGGAGAGAGATGAGCTTAGCTAAGGAAGGTGTAAGCCCTCGAGGCCCCTCTCAGACAGACACACGGCTTTGTGCTAGCTAGAGATTCCAGGTCTCTAGGGTAAAGTAGGGGTCTGGGGCTTGATCTTCCCCTAAGTCCAGCCCGGTTCGGTGGCTTTGCTGTACACAGAGCTTCACAGTGAGAGGTGCAGACGCCCTCTAACTGTGACTACCCCATCTATGCCACTCCTATTGGTCAGAACTCAGTCACGTGTCCATACCTGGTTGCAAGCGTTGATGGCAGGTGTGGCTTCTGTAGGTAGCAAGCCCCGAATGTACTGTGCTATGGAAAACGGCTCTAAACGCAGTTGCTGACTGGTTGTCTTCAACTGCCCACTGCGATAGCATCTTCTGGTGCAGTGCCCCGAGGGAGGTGTTGGGTGCACGGTGGTACTGTGTCTGTATTGCCCAAATGATGTGGCCATGGTCTTGGGCAGTGGGGAGAATGGTAGTGTAGGTGTGTGTGGGTGGCTGGGTAGGCTTAGGGACAGGCAGGTCACTTCTGGAAAACTTCAGCTTCTAGTTCGGACTCTAGGAACCAGTGCACTCTAGGGCGCCAGCTCGGAAGAAGCCGACTTGCGGGTGAGGGGAAGGGTATCCCCAGGAGCCCTGGCGCAGGGCTGGTGATGAATGCGACTCATCAAGGCTGCTGTCAGCTGGCTCCCCTTCCTGTCGCTTTTCCTGGCACCCCATTGCTCGGGGGCACCAGCCCCCTATCCCCTCCATGCCTTTTTCTTTCTCTCAGCCTAAACCTTGGGAGAACCAACCTACCTTCTCTCCCTCCCTCTCTCCCTCCCTCTTTCTTTCTTTCTTTCTTTCTTTCTTTCTTTCTTTCTTTCTTTCTTTCTTTCTTTCTTTCTTTCTTTCTTTCCTTCCTTCCTTCCTTCCTTCCTTCCTTCCTTCCTTCTTTCTTTCTTTCTTTCTTTCTTTCTTTCTTTCTTTCTTTCTTTCTTTCTCTTTCTTATTTATTTATTTATTTATTTATTTATTTATTTATTTATTTATGTGAGTACGCTGTAGGTTGTGAGCCTTCATGTGGTTGTTGGGAATTGAATTTTTAGGACCTCTGCTTGCTCTGGTCGGCCCGGCTAGCTCTGGTCAACTCTGCTCGCTCAGTCCTCTGCTTGCTCAGGCCCAAAGACTTATCTATAATTATACATAAGTACACTCTTGCTGTCTTTAGACACACCAGAAGAGGGTGTCAGATCTCATTACAGGAGGTTGTGAGCCACCATGTGGTTGCTGGGATTTGAACTCAGGACCTTCTGAAGAGCAGTCAGTGCTCTTACCCACTGAGCCATCTCGCCAGCCACAGAACCTTTCTTTTGCCTCTCTGGAAACTTTCTGCTGTTAGTGTTCCAGAGAGTTCTGGAGTCTGGGGTCTCTCCAGGGCTGGTCACCGAGCAGGGACCTTGTACTTGGGTCAACACCCTCTCAGCTTCCTGGGAGCAGACTGGGTCACCAGTGCGGTTTCTATGTAATGCTCCCAGGGCTGTGTGTGGTTTGATGAACTCTAAGCTGTGCAGCCCCCTTCTTCCAGTATGACCCCATTACTAGGGTTGTTTTGTCACTCCTTGCAAGGATGACTTAATTCAGCCCATGTTTTCTGACACTGTGCTGTCAGAGTGCCTACATGAGTAGGGTACAGAGCCTGCACCCTATTTAGAAGCTGGCTGCATTGGGGACCGGTAGGGACACATACAGCCTCGAGGGACAATGGAAGGTGTCCCTTGGTGCAAACAGGGTTCTGGGGGAGGTAAGGTGTATAGAGGGTGGCTCTGAACTAGGCACCGTAGTGTGTATCCTGGAAGGATAGAAACGGGGCACAGAAGACAGGGAGTGTGTGTGTGTGTGTGTGTGTGTGTGTGTGTGTGTAGCAATTCCAGTGGCCGGAGCACAGTCAGTGGAGGACCAAGACAGAAAGATGGACCAGTGTCTGTCTTGGAAGATACTGCCATGATGGCTTGAGTGAGGGACAGGCCAAAGGGCCCTTAGGACTACTTGGGAGCATCTGCGATGGGCTGCATGTGAGCACTTGCTCTTTTCTCTTCTACCACAGATTCACCATCTCGGGTATGGGAGAGTGCGTCTTTGTGGAGCCCACCAGGCTGGTGTCAACGGAGTGTCTGACGACCCGTCCCTGGGTGTGCAGCAAGATGGCCTACACATGATGTGGTTCAGGCCGGAGGTGGTCCCTGTGCCCAGGCCCAAGGGCAGTGTTCGTTCCACAATCTGCTTCCAACAGGAGCTGCCACCCTCTCTGAATGGACGTAGTGGGGAGAGTGGCCTCTGCCATTGTCCCCTTTCAGGCTCCAGAGCTCCGAAAGGCCTTGGTTCCTGGTCCCTCTTGTCCCCAGGCAGGTCCTGTGGCCTAGCAGTTATATCTCATATGCTAAGTAGTGTAGACATCTTGCCCCATACACACAAGCACACACGTGTACACGCATGTACACATACATACACAACACACATGCAGGCTCTTCTTAGCGGGTCGCCCTTCCTTGGCTCTGCCTGGAACCTTCCCTCACTGCAGCCCCGGTGCTTCTGGACAGATGGGGTGACACGGGTTATATGACTTCTGGCCCAGCCTCCTGCCGCCCTGGTGGCTTCTCTGAGACTGCTGGGTGAGACAGGCAGGCACAGCTTCCTCCACGCCTTGGAGAGAACAGCCCAGGGCTGGAGGCCACTCTCTCTGCCCTCCCTGCCTTCCCGGGGTCCTCAGGCAGGGCCCCTGCTGTGCCGTGGTGCTGTCCTGTCGGTCACTAATGGAATAAAGACATGACTGCATCTCTGAGTCCGCTGGCATTTGTTCCAGGGTCGCAGCTTGGGGATGAGCAGAGGGGCAGAGGGGCCACCAGAAAGATGCACTTGTCCCAGTGTGACAAGCCTCATTGTGGTCGGAACCTAGGATGAAGAAAGTAGGCAACAGAATGGAAGCCATTTCCCAGTCAGGCCTCATTTAATGTTGGTGGTGGCTGTGCTCAGGGTAGACTCCATTCTGGTACCTTCGTTAATATTTGACTCAACATGGCAAATGCTCACTCATACCTATTGTGTTGGCTGGTCTTACGTCAACTTGACACAAACTAGAGTCATCTAAGTGGATGGAACTTCAACTGAGAAAATGCTTTCATACGATTGGGCTATAGGCAAGCCTGTAGGGAACTTTCTTAATTAGCGATTAATGGGGGAGGGCCCAGTCCCCAGCCCCCAGCCCATTGCTTGTGGTGCCATCCCTGGGCAGATGGTTCTGGGTTCTATAAGAGAAGGCGGAGCAAGCTATGGAGAGCAAGCCGGTAAAGAACACCCCTCTGCGGCCTCTGCATCAGCTCCTGCCTCCAGGCTCCTGTCTTGCTTGAGTTCCTGCCCTGACTTCCCTCAGTGACAAACAACAGCGACTTTTCACAGAGACTTTTGATTTTAAGAGACTAGATGTTTAGCAGAGGCTGAGCTCATTAAGTGGTTGATTTTCTAAAGACTGTGGGACTTCTAAAGTTATGTTTTATGTCACAATAGTTTTATTAACTTGCCATTTTGTTTGGGTGGTGGTGGCTCACCCCTTTATGTCAGCACTTGAGGTGTAGAGGTAGGCAGATCTCTGAGTTTGAAGCCAGCCTGGTCTATACAGCATGTTCCGGGGCTATACAGAAAAACCCTGTCTTGAAAAAAAAAACAGCCAAACAAACAAACAAGAAAACAAGAAACAAATCAGGCAAACAAATGAGGATGGGAAGGGTTCTAACTGAAAAGTGATGCGTCTGCGTTTCAAGTTGGCATGGGGTCAGTTGTACTGGCTAGTTCTATGCCAATCTGACACAAGTTAGAGGAGGGAACCTCAATTCAGTCTGTGGGCTGTGGGCAGGCAAGGCTATAGGGCATCTTCTTCATTACTGGCTGTTGGGGGAGGCCCCAGCCCGTTGTGGGTGGCTCCACCCCTAGGCTGGTGGTCCTGGGTTCTATAAGAAAGCAGGCTCAACAGGTCATGAGGAACAAGCCAGTAAGCAGCACTCCTCCATGGCCTCTGCATCAGCTCCTGCCTCCAGGTTCTTGTCCTGTTTGAATTCCTGTCCTGACTTCCCTTGGTGATGAACAGTGATGTGGAAGTGTAGGCCAAGCAACAAAACAAAAAACAAACAGAACCCCCCCCCCCCAAAAAAAAAAAAACAAACCTCCTTTCCTTCCCAACTTGCTTCTGGCCATGGTGTTTCATTGCAGCAATGATAGTCCTGAGACATCTAGCATGTGACAGACACCATGTTAGGCATGTGGGAGTCTGTGCCCTTATGCCCCTGGGAGCCTATAGAAAGAAGAACTAGAAAGCACTAGAATGTTCTGGAGCACTGAGGAAGGATGATTTATTTTGCTTGGGGAAGGATGGGGTGTTGCATACAAATGGGAAGGTTTGGGAACACTTATGTTGAGCTGGATAAGAGCCCTTGAGGGTCTTCTAGTCTTAGGCACCCAGCTTTGCCTGGGAAGGGACTGGAGAGGCTATGGGAAGCCTCCTAACTCCAGTACAGTTGAGGGTCCCATGCAGCCTACATCTGAGCCTGACCTGACTTCCTGCTGGTGTGGTAGGGATAGATGCTTGGGGGCGGGTCTTAGCACTTGGCTCTTCGCTCACTCATTGAAGAAAATCCCTCAGAGGCAAACAACATCCCACAGGGCTCTGTTCAGTCCTTCTGAGTGCAAGTTTCAGACAAAACTACTCATTTCTGTTAACTTTTCTGCATACATTCTAGGTATTTCTTCAAATATGGGTAAACTGGGTCTTCACTGGAAGTCAGTGACAGGACAGGATACAGAACCAAATGGCTAGGGAACTCTGGGGGTGCCCCTCCACTTATTAGAGTGGTGAAGGGCCACTACCAGGCACCTTTTACTTATTAAACACCCACGAGGCTGACCAGCCAGCTTAGTGGCTAAAAGCACTTATTACTCTTGCAAGAGGACCTGGGTTCAGGACTTAGCACCTACATGGTGGCTCCCAACAATGAGTAACAACTCTCGTTCCAGGAGATTTGAACGGGATGGTGGTGGTTCGAATAGGAATGCCCCCCCCTTAGACTCATATATCTGAATGCTTGGTCATTAGAGAGTGGCACTACTTGATGGGGATTAGGAGGTGTGGCTTGGTTGGAGTAGGTGTGGCCTTGGTGGAAGAAGTGTATACTGGAAATAGGCTTTGAGGTTTCAAGGGACCAAGTCAAGCCTAGTGGCTCTGTCTTTTCCTGCTGGCTGCAGATCCAGATGTACCATGTCTGCCTGTGTGCCACCATGCTCCCCACCATGAGGATAATGGACTAAACCTCTGAAACTGTAAGCCAGTCCCAATGAAATGCTTCCCTTCACAAGAGTTGCCTTGGTCACAGTGTCTCCCCATAGCGATGCATCACTGACTTAGACATGATCCCACGCCTTCCCAGGCACCACCGGGGATGCACAGATGCACATGCAGGCAAAACACTTCTATACATAATTCAAAAATAATAATAATTTTAAAAAGTTAAAGGCTCTAAGGCCACTAGACAAAAAAAGCTTTCCTAACGTTGGGTTTATCTTGGAATCACTGGCACTTGAGTCACCAATATTTAAGAAAAAAATCCCCACCTGTATCTGTTCCTATCAGGTAACTAAACATGTCTGGCTTCCCTCAGTGGCACTGGGACAGAAAGGAATGTGTGTTTCATTCACAGGTTACACTCCAGCCAGACCAGGGCCCCATATGCAAGTGACCTGACCTGGTTCCTGTGCTGTGCTCCCTGAGCTATGCTCCCCGTGCTGTGTTCCCTGTGGCCAGGCAGCCAGACTGGGCAACAACAAACCAGGTTCAGCTTCTTCCCCAGCCCCAAGCTGTGGGAGCTCACCCTTGGCCTTTCCCCCAGCCTCACTTCCCACACTCTTGACTGATGGTTTTCCTTTTGGAAGTGACTCTCAGAGTTGAGTGTACCTAAAATTGGGAGGCTCAGTCTCCTTAGGCAATTTCCGACCCAAACCCAACCTGGGCCTCAGAGTTACTGGAGCAAGGCCTCTGTGCAGGCAGGTGGACTTTGGGTGACAGAAAGTGCTAAGGAAGACTTTGGGAGGGCCAGGGGCATTTTCTTATCTTCCTCCTGGCCTGCAAGGTAGATGAGAGGCCAGTCTAAATAACTGTAGAGGCTCTTTGGGTCTAGGGGATGCTCTCAAGCTCAGGGTGGGGAGCTTTGGGAAACCACTTGTGCTGCTGTGTCCTCTGGCTGGCTTGCTTTGAGGTGGAGGCTGGTCTATGTATGCCTGTCGCTGAGGAGGGAGCCACCTCAGGAAAAGACCTCTTCATAGCCACAGGCAATTCCACTTGTCTGTGTCTCCATCACATGGCTTGCCTAAGCACACACACCGAGTAGGTCCTATGGAGAGCGTCCTTTGTAGAGCAGAGCTCTGGGTCTCCTGCAGATGTTTTTAGCCTTCAGAGACCACTCCTTTCTCCTTAACACCTCTAGTTCATAAGGCTGGCATCTTCCATGATCCTGCCTCTCTGTGGCCTCATCTTCTAGCTCGTCCTCACCATAAGCCATTGAGCCCTATGAAAATATTATAGAGAGAGAGAAAAAGTTTCTGGGGACTCTTCTAAGTTTTTTTCTTCTCTTTATGTTGAACCAAGGGCCATTATCACTCGTGACTGGTTCTCACCCCCGGAGCGCTGGGACTGTAAGTCGCACATGCCTTCTTTTCCTGGCAGGGTCTTTTTTACCCCCACATTCCTTCACATTTTGAATTTAATTTTCCTTTACTTATTTTCAAATAGACTTGTACCCACTGCCCCCCCTCTCAGATCTTACTATGTAGCCCAGGCTGGCCTTGTGCTCAGCCTCTGCAGTGCTGAGATTAAAGGCATTCAACATCATGTCCAGCTGATTCCTGATTAATTTTACCTCTTATAAAGCCTTGCTGAGAAGAAAAAATAAAAATAAAAGAACAACAAAACAAAACAAAACAAAACTCCCCCTGCCACTTTGTTGCAAGGCAAAAACTACCCCTCCCCCAACTCCATCTTTTTCTTGTCACTCCTCTGGGAACTTGGAGTCATTTAGCTGAGTGTAGTGGCTATTCCTGGTTGTCAACTTGACTATATTTGAAATGAACTACAATCCAGAATTGGAAGGCTCACCAGTGAACCTAATCTGGAGACTGGGAGATAGAAGTTTCTGATCTGGATCTTGGTATGGAGATCTTGAGACACAGTGGTGATTGAATCCAGAAGATTAAGACAGGGAGATCTCCGAGTCCAAGGTCATCTGGGATTAAAGGTGTGGTGGCACACACCTTTAATCTGGGCTACACCTTCTGCTGGGGACCATATAAGGACATTGGAAGAAGGGAGTCTGGCTCTCGCTCTTTCGCCTTCTTGCCGTGTGGGACTCAGCAACTGCTAGATCTTTGGACTTCCATCCACAGCTACTACTGAACCATTGTTGGGATTTGGACTGCAGACTGTAAGTCATCAATAAATTCCTTTACTATATAGAGACTATCTGCAAGTTCTGTGACTCTAGAGAACCCTGACTAATACAGCTGAGTTTTAGTGTTTCATCTTGGTCCAAGTTTTAGTCAAGCCTCACCTGGACAGCCTTGAAATCAATTTATTTTTCTGTTCACCTGCCAAGTCAGTGCCACACATTTTATTTTATATGTTTCAAAAACATGATTGCATTTTAGTGTATGTGTGTAGAGTGCGCCTGCCTTGTTGGGCTTCTGGAGGTCAGGGGACAGTGGGGTCTGAGATCAAACCCAGGTCCTCAGGCTTGACAGCAGGTGCCCTTTAACCACTGAACCATCTCAGTGACCCTTCTTTTACATTTTTTTTTTTTAACTGAAGAAGGAACTCCCTTCCGGGAACTGATTTCTAATAGCAATAACAAACCAATACTTTCAATGGCTCGACACAATGAGAAGGGTTTGAGGCGCTGTCTGGCCAATCCGCACATATAACTTTATTCCTGGGTAATATATGGAGGCACTAGGGGCCTGGGTGCTTCCCAGATTTCACAGGGGTAAAGAACAGATCCTGGAGTTGAACCTGATTTGGACCAACCACACAGCCTGCTGTCCATGCCTCCTAGGTGGCCCGTGGCAGCTTAAACCATGAGGCTGTCTTTCCCCAACGCAGAGAGCCTGCTTCCAGGCATAATCCTCTGCCGCTGGCCTTCCACATATTAAGAATCAAGCATTCCCCTCACAAGCAGTCCTGGTCTATGAGTAAAGATTCTGAGAGAGTTGCTGCCACAAGACCCAATACCTCTCTGGAACAATCTAAAAGACACGTAGAGGTGTCATGTGTCCTACTTGGAGTTCAGCATTGTTTCAGAAGTGCCATCAGATGCATAGAAGAGACTCACATGGGGCTGGAGAGATGGTCCAGTGGTTAAGAGCACTGACTGCTCTTCCAGAGGTCCTGAGATCAAGTCTCAGCAACCACATGGTGGCGCACAACCATCTGTAATGGGATCTGATGCCCTCTTCTGTTGTGCATGGACAGCTACAGAGTACTCACATACATAAAATAAATAAATCTAAAAAAAAAAAAAAAAAAAGCAGAAACCCACATGGTGACTCTTTATGAGTTTAAGTGGGGCAAGTATTTAGGAAATGGTGAGCCAAGTCTGTTAATATATGCCTGTCATTCTAACTACTTGGGAAAGCTGAGGCAGGAGGATCACAACTTCAAGGCCTAGTTGAGCTCCAGTGAGTTTGAGGCCAGATTGAGTAAATTAGCAAGACCCTGTCTCAACATTCAAAAAAGAGAAGAGTTGGGGCATACTTAGCAGTAGAGTGATTAGCATGCTCAAGGCATGTTCAAATCCAAGTATCCCCTAATCAATCAATCAATCAATCAATCAATAAATGAATGGTGGGAGATGGTCTCACTGCAGGGGCGAGGGGAGAGTTTGGCTGTACTGAGCTGCTTCTACAGGTGGAAGCTGGGTTGCGGCTGGGCAGTACAGCTGCTGTAGCTTCAAGCTGAGTGGCCAGGAGCTGGGGTTGAGGAAACTGTAGGTGGGTTTCTCTGGTTACCCTGGAGAGCAGGAATCCAAGGAGGTAAGTCATTGAAAAGAGGACATGTTTCTTATCAGTCCCAGGAGTCTGGAGTACAGGGGACCAGGTTAAAGCCATAGGTCACTTGTCTGCATACCTGAAGAGGTTGGGAATCTAGTATTGAGAGTCTTCCTAGTTAGGGGCCTTTTGGCTCAGTGGTCTGCTGGGTCAGTTGTCTACAGGGTCAGGGGTCTATGGGGCCAGGGGATCTGCTAGGTCAGTGATCTGTTTGGAGATCCAGAGTTGGGGTCTGCTCCAACAGATCTCAGGAGCTGGGTATTGGGACCTTAGCTGCTCACGTGTCTTGCTCGTTGGACACAGGCTGGCTCCAAACTCCAAAGGGCCCCTCCCTCTTCCTTCCTGTCCGTATAGCTGTACTTTTCTATCAGTTGGGTGGATCCACAGAAGGTGCACTGTTGGGAGCAATGTATGCAACTCCAGAGGCCAGAGGTGAGAAGACGGAAGGGAAGTTAAGGGCCAGTGGCGAGGATGAATAGGGAGCACACAAGAGCTGGAGGCAGAAGGTCCTGAGGGGCCAGGATGAGAGTGCCTAGGAGAACATGAAGCTGCACAGAGTCACCATGGGGACACTATGGTGGCTCTTTAAGTTAATATAAAGTTGTCATGTGACCCACCTCTATAGGACATATGGATGGGGAAGAACCAAAAGCAGGGGTTTGAAGAGAATTTTGCTCTCCCAAGTTCACAGTGGTAGAAAAGCCATAGGGGACAGCAGGGCGAATGAATGTTCATGCAAAGTGTGCTATGTTCCTGTAACAGAACACTATTCTGTCTGCAAAAGGAAATTCCGATCCACTCTGTAACATGAATGAACCTAAAAACATTTATTAAAATAAGCCAGGCCTAAAAGGACAAATCATGAATGGCTGCTCGCATATGAAGCCCATGGGAGAGGCAAACTCTTGAGTCCGAATGCAATGGGGTTGGACGGGCTGAGAAAAGGGGAACGGCCAAAACCAAACCAACAAAACACGGAAGTCAGGAGCTGTGACAGCTTCTAGGCTTTCTGAGGTGGGGTGTGTAGGTGGAGGCAGGCCTGGGTGAGGCTCCAGTGGGGCCATCAGCCCTGGCAACGGGGCTGTGCCACATCGAGGTTGTCTTGCTGTTGAGGGTGAAGAAGCAGAATGTAGCCCCGGGAGGAATGCTTGCATGCTCACGGGACAGCCTTGCCTCGGGTCTCAGGGAAGGAATGTGGGCACAGATCGGGTCGCTGTAGCTTGAGAGGCAATGGGGGTCCAAGAGACTTAGCACGGGATTGGCAGTGAAATGACCACAGGCCCGCCTCTCTCCAGCATGCGCACTGTGACTCCTTTCAGAGACAGGGAGCAGTTACTTGCAATGGCGCCCCCTAGTGAGGCTTGGATAAGGAAGCGGTTGGACAAAGTTTAGTGATTCCAAACAGTTTAATGTAATTCCAAGACAGTGTGATCACATCGCTACACATATACAATATGCATATGTGAGTTTACAGATTCAATTAATAACTCGCTTCACCTCAGAGACCGAGAAAATGATCAAAAAGAAACTGAGTAACAAGCTATAACAGTTCACCACAACAGGACCCCCGCCTCACCCTACAGTTAGTAATATTACAATTAAAATAACTATATTCTTCTATATTTTTTCTGTTAAAATCATCTCATAAATTTACAATGCTATTATTAGTTCCCAAGACTAATATAAATTCACTCCATTTTTCTACAACGAAAATGATGATTAATTTAGAAGCGCACGACATCATGATGAAAACAAGCATTTTAGTAGCAACAACTTCATCAGTTAAGAATTAGTTTTCTTGAAAAACATTCTAAAGCCAAGTAAAATATCCATCCTTATAACATACCTATAATGACACTAAGGGACAGGTTACATAGAGGTCTACGACACACTGGTTTGTCCTTAAAAAAAAAAAAAACAAATTAGACATTTATAAATTAAAAAAAAAGAGGGACACGTCACAGAGGAAAAAAGAGGTACACGAGAAAATACTGTTGCACGCAATAATCCCCACACAGATTAACATGGATTAACACTTTATTACAGAAACCATACAGTGAAGGAACAGGACAGGCCAGGGCTTTCGAGAGGTTATCAAGACTGCGCTGAGATGACCTGGTAGAGAAAGATCGAGATGAGATGACCTGGGGGAGGAGCCTCTCCCCTTGGCCGTGGCCATGAGTACTGCCAGGCCTCCTTCTCCATGTTCTTGTTTGGGGAGTGTGTCTTTCTGTCCTGAGCATCCCGAAGCCACAGGCAGTCGAAAGCTAAGTATTTCGACAGATCTCTCTCGCCATCTTCATGGTACTACATTTTGGAAATGTGATATAATCAGGCTGTAGCTCAAAACATGTGGTCAGAGCAAAATGGGATGAAGAATTCCAGTCCTTCTGATCTATGTCCCCTCACTCTCCTACGCCTTCGTTGCTGGGGACCCACAGAGAGCAGCAGAACCCTTGGGGCCCCCTAGCTTTGCAGAGGTGAGGCAAGGGCTGGGTCCTTAGCTGCTCGTGAAGCCCGGTGCGTCTTGCTCACTGGACACATCAAAGCTGGCTCCAAACTCTAGAGGGCTCCTTTTCCTTCTCATCCATAAAGCTATACTTTTCTATCAGAAATTTGGCTTGATATATATATACACAAACATATATATCAACATCTCTATCTATACAATGCTTCTACTACACTAGAAATCCTGCAGCCCCAACATATGCCTTTCTTGTCAACTTCATTTGGTTAAAATACACACATAAAGGGGTGAAGGGTGCTTTGGGGACTATAAATGATTGTGCCCTAGGTAACCCATGGAAGAAAGCCAGCGTTAAATGGGCAGTAACACAAGAGAGAGGGATGTGGAGGGCAGGAAGCCAACAGACTTGGAGGCAGTGTGAACTTCTGCTCTGAAGGGCACATGGTATGTGTGTGTGTGTGATAGAAAGCTAGAGGATGGCATAGTTAAGTCACTTTCAACTTCCACGTCCTTCCTCATAACCTGAGCCAGAGTACTGACAGTGACAGCAATCCATGGACCAACAGCCAGGCAGGCAGGCAGCGAGCAGGGGCATGGCTCCCAGGGCTGAACTTTCTGGGAGTCCTGAGTGCCTGAGCATGATCTGCAGTGGGGAGCCAGAGGTGGGGATGGGGCCAGGAGAGTCATTTGGAAATTGGTTGAGAGGGAACTAAAGAGAAGACAGCAGAGCCCTTTTTATTTTTAAGCTACAGTGAATTTACTTTTCAAATAATAATGAAAAGCCCATTTCTATACCTCTCACTTTTAAAAACATGAGTTAGCTTCAAAGACAATGAGACAAAATTCATTTGGTTTATTAGTGCAAAGCAAATCATACACACACACACACACACACACACACACACACACACGTACACACGCCTAGGATATGACTAAGAAGCGTGAGAACATTCTACAAGGACATTCAACAGATACAAGAGCATGCTGTGAGCGCAAAGCAAACATGGGCGGTGAGGAGTCACCACAGGTCGCCACAGGTCCTCCACAGTTCAGTGGTGGCACAAGAGAAAACCAAAACCAAACAAAACCCAGTTCACATTGTGAGTTCTAGACCATCCAGGACTACATGGTAAGAACCTGTCTTAAAGACACAATATAATAAAATACCCCAGTAAAAACCCAACCCAAACCTTACAAAACTGTCAGGGAAATTGACATTTCCTGTCTTCTCTTGCTCATGTCTCTGAAGCCTGCTTCCATCACTGCAAAGCCATCTGTGGACCCAGTCTCCAGGACCATCCTGCACTGCCCACCCCAGCCCTTTGGCTCTGAAGCCACCTTCTGAACCGAGTTTCACATCTTAGCCAGGCAATGGGTAAATTAAAGTACATGTTATTTTACATGGGGTTTGTTTTAAAGAAAAACAAAAAACTGACAAAACCAGCAACATGTAGAAAATCCAGCCAGTGAACATGGGCACAGGGGTATGGTTCTCCCTCTCAAAATGCTGACCAAGGTTCACTGCAGACCCAGGAGCAGTATCCATATTTGCAGAGCTGCTGAGTGCCAGCGTCACCTACTGCCAGGTGAGTGGCCTGGTCACAAAGGAAGCATTCACATCAAGACAGTGTTGGTGAGGCGGGGATCAGTCTCCCCACCTCTCCAAGCTCTGGCGCACAAGGCACCGGACTCTGCGGATGGCCCAGGTTCAGGACTCGCCCCTTCCCATTCCCTCCTGACTTCCTTTCACACTCTCAGGTTCACTGGATAGCAACAATAAGGGAAGCACATGCATCAGGCTGCAGAACAGGCTGCATCAGGCTGTGGAACAGCACAAGTGGGACAAGCCTGCCTTGGGGAGACAGCTTCTAACACAAGAGTCAGTCAATCGCTGTGGTTGAAGATGTCAGTTATAAACAATTTTCTTTTTAAAAAGTACCAGGTTAAATGTAAACTATAAAATACTTTAACTATAAAATGTAGCCAGAAGTATGTTTGAGTATCTACAGTCAATTGTGTCATTTACTCGACAGTGGAGAAATCAATCAGAGGGCACATTACAGAGAAATGTGCTCCCGCGTACTTGAACAGCATACTGATTATGAAACGCAGACATATCTCTTCTTGGTTTCACTTCTGGTGTAATGATGAGAATTCTATTCTCAGAACTCATTTAGGCAACAGTGACCAGGGTTTGCATTAATCCTTACTTTCAGCCCACAGAGAACATTTCATTGTCTTTTAAATCACAAGATTAAGCTGGCTACATGATTTCAAAAAAGGCTAGACCAGGACGAATGCCCACATTTGAGGTAATTATTGCCATTAGGGTCACAGTTTGTGTAAGATAACATAGCTAAACCTTCTGAAGATGTTGTTAGGTGCTCTGAGTCCCAGAACACCTACTGACACCAGCCAGGACCTCAGATCTACGCTGGCTGGGTTTGCTTCCAATGGATTTAAAGTTCTACAAGAATTGAGAACTTGTGTAAACCACCTAAGAATTTAGGCAAACAAGCCTGGAGCCAGTCAGTACAGACATTTTTACAAGAAAAGAGAAACAAACCCACCCGAAACAGAGTTTGAAAAAGTTAAAGCCTAGCCCGAAAGCATTTCTAGATTTTTGTCATCTCTCAGGTGAATGGAAACTTCCAGCACAGTACTCTCGCCCCTGCGGCCGCCAGGGGCCCCGCCCCTCCTCCCAACCTGCAGCTGCGCTGCCCACTTTTGTGTTGTCCTTCTCTTTGAGAAGGGTGTTTCCTGCAAGAAAATTCAATTTTGTTCTCTTCCCCAAGTCATCTTGCCTTTATCCCACTCCCCCCTTTTTGTTTTTGTTTGTTTTTTGTTTTTATTTTTGTCTGTTTCTTCATAGAAAACAAAGTTCCTGGACACAGACCCACATGGTATTTACAGATTTGGCGTGAACCTGGCTCCCGGTTCCGTGCGGAGCTGAACAGCGGGCCCATTACAGAGATCACAGCCGCCGTGATACTTATCAAGTACAGTAAAAAATAGCATTTTGGAAAAAATATATATTTTTAGTATTGCCTTCCTAAGATTAACTATAAGCAAGAAAAAAATCATCTTTATGTATTTATTTAAAAGAAAGAACACCTTCCCTGCACTCTCACAGGAGCTGCAGCAGCCTGAGTGGCTAAAGCCAGTTGCTGGAAGGAAACAGGAGTTCTAGGGATCCTGAGGGACTCCCCAGAGACTTTTCCTACAGTCAAACTCTGCCTCTTTCACCTGCATTCAATCCAGGAACCCTCTCTGCACATACCTGCTGAAGTCCAGTCACACAGGGCAGTCAGGGTGTGACATTCTACAAAGGACTGTCCTTGTTATACAAGGAAGGCAGCTGAGGCTGGTGTGTGAGCTCAGCTCTAGAGCCAAGCAGACAGAATGTCAAGCCCTGACTTCCCTTATTAGCTAGGTGGCCTGGGCAGGTCCTGGGGTCTGCAGGCCAGGTGCCTCCTCTACACAGGTCCTGCACGGCTGCAGTCCTTGGGCTCGTCAGCAATTCTTAGCACAGTGTTTGGCACACAGGGAATGGGAGCATCACTGAACGGCTCATTAGAGACAGGAGGCTGCGCACTGCAGTTACTGAAACAGGGAAACAAAACTCCACAGCTGTAAAGTCTGGATTAAGAAAACCAGGATCAGGAACCTGGGGGCTTTGAAATGCACCGTGTTCCCCTTTCACACTTTCCACGTCCTCAGAGGACCAGCTTTTCTATTTGTCACATAGCAGGTGTTGACTTCTTCCCAGGGATGGGTCTGAGAGGACACCGAGAAAGGGCTTGGCATACTGTAGATACGCAACAACTGTCAGTGAGTCCTTACATGAGGGACACTGCTCTTGTGCAGCAAGAGACAATCAGTATAATGTTCTCCTGGATGGGGTCTATGGTGAGGGACACCCAAAGGATTGGGACAGGGAGGGGTTCTAGCTTAGAAGCCAGGAAGCATGGAGGTTCTGTGACAGGGAACCTCCAGGATCTCTTTTCTGGCAGCTCTGAGTCAGAAGGGAAGAGACTGGTTGGAGCAACTTCTCAGGAGCCACCCCAAAGACTCGGGAAACCTTTCCTCGGGTAGTTACTACAGTGAACCATAGTGCCAAAGTTCATGAGGTTCCTTTTGCAATTAAGCCTTATCTTGCCATCTTTGGTTCTCTAGTGGCTTGACGGACTTGTCTGAGCCTGTTTGTGGAGACTAGGCAAGTGGGTCTATACTGCCATCACCAGCCCGACCTACACATCCTCAGCCTGGGATACAGTGTGGGGTCATCAGAGAAGGCTGCTTGCTTGTTTTCTAGCTTCCCATAGTAACATGAGATCAATTAATCACAAAGGAGTGCTAGAGGGATACCAGTTCCTTGGGGTAGCAGCATTTAGGGCCACTACTCCACTCCTCTTTAAAGATGAGTGATTTTGAAATAAATGCAATGAAAAAAAAAGGGGGGGGCAGGCTAGAAAGGAAAGATGAATGGAAGGTCACTGAAGTCATTATTGTCCAGGAAGGAACAGGGGATGCATCCGTCCGTCTCTGGAGCTGTCTTCGAGAGGGTTCTTTGGCTACAGAAAGGGACAGCTGTACTTTCCTTTCCAATTTGGTAAGGACATCTCAGGCTTGTTTAATCTTTAGGCTTCTAC
Source organism: Mus pahari (assembly GCF_900095145.1). NCBI lineage: Eukaryota > Metazoa > Chordata > Mammalia > Rodentia > Muridae > Mus > Mus pahari. The sequence continues at coordinate 58,074,606 of NC_034591.1, forward strand.
ACTGAAAATTTGTAAAGCAAATAAGAGGGGAAAACATGAGCAAGGGGCAAAGCCTGTGAGCCCCGGGGCGGAGTGTGCTGTGGTACAGTGGCTGGTGGTGTGTGTGTGTGTGTGTGCAGTCTCAGGCTGGGCCATGAAAGGAGAGCTTGTCTCATGGAATTCTGTCTGCTAGCTGAGGACATAGAGCAATCTTCTTTCTGTTTTCTATCCTAGCAGCTACTTGGCAGGCCAGCAAGAGCCACGCCCACATCCTACCCTCCCTTAGCCAGATGTTGAGAACCCGGGGCAGGAGGGGCAGGTAGGGACCCAGTCACCATCATCATCATGAACCACCAGCAATACTTCCCTAAGCCTCCTAGGCACCTCACTCCAGTTTCCAAGAACGTAAACTCCACTCACATCACCCAACCCACTCCTCCACCACACACTGTTCAAAATGAGTGTTTGCAACATCTGAGACCCAGTCAAGGGAGGTCCTGTCTGCTGTGTTAACCTCCCTTCCTGACCTGCTCCATGCTGGCTGGTCAGTTCCAGTTCTTAGACAAAGAGACCAAAGCCAGGTTGGCTTTTACAGCTGCAAACAACTTCATTACCAAGAAGGGGAGAACTCAATACAGTCAGGGACACTGGGCAACCCTACTCCCTTTTCCTCTGAATCACATCAAACATCCACTTCACAGGGCTAACTGGCACTAACACAAGCCTTGCCTACTGGCCTGCTCCTCATCCACGTTCCTAAAACATCACCCCGACACACTGACAGAGACATGGGTGCCAGGGCCCAGGAAGAACCCAGCGAGCAGCAGCACTCTGCTGACCTGAGGGTCACAAGGTGCCACAGACCTATTTTAGACCTGAGCTGAATTCATCTTCTTCATGCCGAGCAGTTTATCTTCATTAAAGAAGGCCCAGAGGATGCACCAGGGACACATGGTCTAGTAAGCACTAGGTGAGTATAGTCCCAAGGGCAGCAGCCTTCCTTCCATCTTCTTTGTAAAGGGATGCAGTGCTGAGCACCTCAGTGGGGACCTAGTGAGGATGATAACTAGCTGGGATTCTGTGTTACTCCTGATGCGTCAGCTCAGAATGTGGGACGAGATCAGGGGAGGGGTGGTTGTGGGATGAGGACTGCAGAATGGCTGTTTTTGTCTGTTTGGGGAAGCTATTGCTTCAGTCCTTTCTTTACTGGGGGCCTGGTTGTTTCTGAGTGGTAGTGGGGTGTATACACACCCATCATCACAGTGCAGGCAGGGTACAGCCACAGCTCAGAAGCAGGGTGGCCTAAAAGGTTCCATGTGCCCTTGACTTGCCAGTGATTTAGAAGAGGTCCTTCCCGTGAGACTGTCTTGTGTCCTGTTCCTTTACCTGGCTCCCTAGAACTGGGAGCTGGGAGGATTTGCCTGGGGAAGAACAGACGAGGGAACTCTCACAGGAGCACTGTGCCCATTACCCTCACTGTACCTATGGCCTCCAGGTGGGATCACTGTCTCTGCATTGAGGAAGACAAGTCACACCCCAAGTACATGAATGGGAAGAGTGAAGGGACGGGGCGGGGGTTAGTGGAAGCTTTGAGAAAGGGGCCTTTTATGCTACACGTCAGATGCGAGGCAGGTTAGAGTCTGGTCAGTAGTTCACACCTGGAGGAGAGCGCAGAGGATGTGAGAGAAGTTGCCAAAGGGTCCAAAAGACACAGCACTGATAGTGGCTTTGTACCACAGCCGGGCCATGCAGAGAAGAAGGCCCCAGTGCATCCAAATCTCTGCTTTGTCTTCCCTGCAGCTCTGTGAGGGGCAGAGCTGATAGAAACAATTTTTCCTAATTCCTGGGCCTTTTCTTATTTTTTTTTCCTTTTCTTTCCTCTGACAAGATTGGACATCTAATCTATATGTCCCTCCAGTCTACTCATATACACACAGCAAGAATAAAATAAATTTAAATATTATGAAGAAAACACAAAGATACTTGGAATAAATGTATACTTCAAACCCTGACTAAAATAGCAACAAGGTGATAACAATCATAATTACAGTGGCAATAATACAGTCAGTACAACACTAACTTTATGAGCAGCAAGGAACACTCATTCCTGGTCTGGAAGAGAAAGGGTGGGATGTGTGGAAGAGTGAGAAGCTGCAGCACAAGCAGGCAGGAGGAGATGGAGGGCAAGCTCGGTCCTCCCCAGAAGGCCGGCTCCAGAGACTGCTGGCCTTCCAGGTACTGCCCGTGACAGGGCAAGCCAGGCCCACTGTCAGCTGCAATTTAGTATGGTGACTTAGTATGAGACAGTCCTATGGGAAATGCTGCCATCTAGCTGCTAGAAACTTCTGTGACAGACTTGCATGCTGGAGAGGCTCTAGCAGCCTCTGGCTCAGGGGCTCCAAAGGCTTTGCTCCGTATCCCGCTCCGTATCCCTCTCCGAATGGATAGCTTTCTTGCTGTCTCACTTCCAGCCAGAGCTGGTCTTGGAATAACGTGATTCTGACCAGGATAAGAAAAATGGAGCGCCCTACCACAGGCCAGCATCATCCAGTCCACTCCCAGTAAGCCCTCTGCTGGAGTGGGTCAGATCAGGCCCAAGTCTAGCGTATCTTCTTTTTGGCCCAGGGTGCACTGAGACACATCCAGTTTAGGGACTTTATAAGAATTAATGGTTGGGCAAGTTTCCAGAGTTTTTCACAGCTAAAAGCTAAGTAAGCTTCGTTACTGAAGGAGGACAGCTATTATGAGGAGAGCCTTTCACAGTAGATTGATCAGGGCCTAAAGAGGGAGGAAAGGGAGGGGGCTGGAGGATGCTGGTCTGCTGACCAGAGACCCCTTTGTACCTGATGATGTGGATGAAGGGCCAGCTAGGACTCACATCAGGATCAAACAATTCAGCCCGTCCTGGACCTGACAGGTCTCTAAAACAACGGCTCCAGAGTTTCTCAGGAGGACAGAGAACTCCTACCCCCTCCACTGTCCAAGCCTGGAGAAAGTATGCAGAATACAGCAAAGGGGCACAGGCTCAGGGTGGATTTCTTTGGAGGCTTAGTTGTCCACGGCAATGTTTTCTCAGTGCAATGGATCTCTGGCCACCCCACTAGTGCCCCTTCAACCCTCAGCTCATTATCTCTCTCTCTCACAGGCAGAGATCAAACTGTCTAGGGAGAGCTAGGCTAATTTCAGGACAGAGGTGACAGCAGACTTACCAGTGGGTCTGTAGTGGGAGAGAGCTGGCAAAGCCAGGAGCCTGCCCAGCTCCTGAGCTGGCGGAGAGAGATGTGGGTGCGTCTGCGACTACCAGGCTTCATGTGGGAGGGAGGGACCGGGGAGGAGGTGGTGGGCTTGACAGCTGAGGCAGCTGCCTGGCAAAGCTGCCATTCCCTAGACTCCCTAGCGCCATCCATGGCACAGCTAGGGCAGGGCGAGGAGTCTCTCTGGGTCTCTGCCCTCAAAGTAAAACTCACCGAAAGAGCCAGCTGTCACCACTGTGCTTCACCATACGGCGCCCACGTCCCCCGTGAGGTCCACGGGTCTCTCCCTTTTCATTATGCGAGCTTCTCTGAAATCCTTCTGCTCACAAAGAGCCCAGGAAAGACAATCCACATGACATTAAAACAATGAAAAATCATAAAGACCCAAGTAAAATATTACAACAGCTTACACAGAGCTGAGAACATCTGACCAGCCCCGACCAGTTTCTTGGAGAGTACCAGTGGAAGTAGACCCTTTGCCATGTCTCTGTCTGTCAGTCGTTAAGGCACTAGGAGGGAATGATGTAAAATCAAGACTGCAAGGGCTGTGACGGCCGGCGGTGCCAAGGGACACATGGGGAGGGTGGCAGCCCCAGTCACACCCACACGTGCTCGCACACTCACTCGATCACCTGGACTACCACATTGGTTCCATGCCTATGTTAAATCACTTTGTGCAATTATATTGAGGACTAGTCTATTGGTATCACTGGAGTTGAACACAAGGTAGGAAACAAGGGTGCAGTGCTACATTCTTCTAGGGTGTCCAGAACAACCACTAGCCTGTGCTACACGACTAGGGGTTGATCCAAAGAGAAAAGAAAGTCTCAGAAAAGAAAATAATTAAGGACTGCAACATACATAATTAATGACATCTGAGGAATAACATTGCTTAGGGATTTATCCAGAATGCTCCAAAAGAGGAACCCCGCCCTTCTTCTGGGGGAATCTTCCATTAGTTTAGCTGACCCCACTATTTCTGACAAATAAGTCAGAACTGGGCTTTGCCAACCCCAAACCAACCCCCAAATATGAGTCTTTTCAGGCCATAACCTGACATTTGAAAGGGATGTTGACCCTTTTGGAGTTCTGGGAAAATCCCTAATTTTTATGTTCAATTAATTAAAAATCTACTGGACTTCCATATCTGGTGTCCCTGACAGCAAGTTCTTCAATGTCACTTGCTGTCATATGAAAATAATCTTTAAAAAGTTCATAAAGTTCTTCAAAAAACCTGGGGCCCCTTGCTTCCAGGCTCCAGCCGCTCCTCTTCTCCTTCCAGTTTGGTGCAGAATGGGTTTGTGAGTTGTGTTTTTCTTTCATTTTTTTCCTCTTTTGTTACCAACATTTTTCTTTTTCTTTTTTTTTCCTTTTTCTTTTTTAAAATAAAAAGCATAGATTTCCCCTCCTTACCCCTCCTTTTAAAATGTTCTCTTCTCCACTCTAAGTCCTCCCACTTCCTAGTTCAAGTTTCACCTGTGCCCCGACTGCCCCCTCCCTGCCCTGTGTGCATTGCTTGTGTGCGGCACCTGCAGCAGAAAATCCCAGCTCCCCAAGTCGGTCTGGGAGCCCCTCCCCCCTCCTCCCGGCGGGCCTCCTCCAGTGTTTATATGTAAGGGTATTGGTTGACCTTGGCAGGACTCAGTGGGTATCCAGTGTAGACGGTGGAGGCTGGCGAGGCGCTGATATAGGTCTGGTGGGCAAACTGGGCCGGATACTGACTGGGGTGGATGGTGGGCGAGGGCAGGACCCGGGGCCCCATGCTCACAGGGACCTGGTGGACGATGCTGGCCGGATAGGCAGTGTGCTGCACGGTGTGGCGTGCTGAGCCTTGGGATGCCACCAGGTGGGCTACAGTACCGGTGGAGCCTAGGGCTGTGGGCGCTGTATAGGTGTAGAGGTGAGGCTGGGTGGGGAGGTGGGCAGCCGCAGCCAGGTGGGGGTGAACAGTGCCATGGCTGGGGCTGTTGTGTGGGAAGGTGTACGGAGCTTGCGCCATGGTAGGAGTGATGTAGGCCTGCTGTCGACGGTGACTCCCGGTGCGGTCCGCAGCCATGTGCTGCTGAGCCTGAGAAGGAAAAGCAGCAGAGAGACAGCATTAGGGGGAGGAGGGGGAGGAAGGACAGAAGGAGAGGCAGGAGTGACAACAGATGCTTCCCTTCAAAAGCAGAGAGCATGAAGATTTGTTTGGATTGAGAAAGTAATGTCTGTTTGGCCAATCACCAGGCTAGGGTGCTATTCAGCAAGCTCAGAGCCAAGCTGGGACACTTGGCTGAAGGGGGAGAAGGACCCTTCTCTCAATAACTGCCTTCCCACATCATGTGAGATCTCACTCTAGAATTGGGTCTTCCAGAAAGAGTCCAAGCAAAAACCCTCTCTCCTGAAAAGATCCCACATGTTTGGGGCATGCGTGCAAATCTCCGGGTGCTCCCTCCATGGGTGTGGGTGCTGGTTGTGAGGACCTCTGCAGCAAGGCAACTTCAGGGATAGCCTGGCGGGCCAGGGCAACAGCAAGCCAGCATGTCCAACCTTTGCTGGGCTGACATAGTACCATGTGGGCCCTGATCGGCAGGTCTGTCCTACCACCACGTTACTAAGTACTGTCACTTTGCTTTGGCCTGGCTCTCTGTGAACAAGATACTGCCTTTCCCAGGGATGGTCTAGGGTAGCAATAAGCCAATGAGGCCCATTAAGGGCACTGTCTCCTGTGGCCTCTGGGGCTTACCTGGCTGAGATTGAGGGGCTGCTGCTGCTGGAAGTGGGGGCCTGGCCGCTGCTGACGGTAGGCGATGGCTCCTGAAGAGCTCCCTGAAGAGTGTCCACTGGTGGAGGTCACGGTGCTGGAGGACTTGGACTTGAAGGAGGACGAATGGTGACTGGCACTGATCGCTGAGGGAGGTAGAACAGCCATACAGGTCAGTCGCATGCCCGTTGGCTGTCTAGAGTTACTCCCTCCCTTCCCCAACAGCAGCCTTCAAGGTAGGACATGTTCCCAAGACATATGTCCAGGCATAAACTACGTAGTCCCCAGACCTAGGCAGGTATTCATCTTGACTCTAGAGAGACAGCTGGGCTCTGGCCCTTGGCTGCATGGAGTATTTGAGCTGCAAATGAGGGAGAGAGGAGAAGCAAGATCAAGGGTAAAGGTGCAGGCCTATGCTAGCCCCACACTCACTGGTCCTCTGGGGGAAGTGTTATAGCAATACCTGGGAGGTGTGTGGAAGGGAGGAGGCCTGCCTGATTCCCTCCCGGAGGATCAGATGTGATCATGCTAATGGCTGGACCTAACACACAGCAGAAGTTACAATAATGCTGCGGCTCTCCTGACCTCAGACAGGATGAGACTAACTCTCCCAGGGAATGGCCTGACATAACTGCTGTTCCTATGTTACTGGCAATGTAGAGATTCTGCCCAGCCAGGAGGTTGCTCTACACTTTGGTCACTGTGATCCCAGACTTGTAGCTGGGGGTGGCATAAGAGTCTGCATTATAATACATTCTGAGAGTTGACTGGTGCTCCTGGGTAGGAAGACCACAGCCTAATGGTTAGGAGATTGAGGAAGGGCAATACCTACATCAGATGGCTGTAAGTACCTGGTCAAGGGAGCCCAGAGCTTTATTAGAGCCTACTGTCTGCCAGGACTGCGACTTGTACCACCCGGGAAGCAGATGGGGTGAGAGTGGCAACTAGGAAGCATCTCAAAGCATAAAGGTAAGAGGCAGAGGTAGAGGATAGAGGGAGATGCTAATGGCTGGTCAGAACAGGCTTTGACCTCCTGAATAAAGTAAGAGTGATACTTTGCAGAGAAAAGCACCTAAATGTACAGGCCATAACCCTCTTCCTTTTATTTGTGATGGGGTCTCATTATGTAACCCAGGCTGCCCTCAAACTTGCAACCCTCCTGTCTCTGCTTCTTCTGTGATGATATTATATAGATCACCAGACCTGTGTAAGCTACAGCCTCTTTACTGAACAATACCCAAGAGCCAACAACAGGCAAGCAACAAGCAGGCACACAGTTGAGGAGATACTGAACCTGCACAAGAAAGAGCCTAGGCAAACTTGTGAGGGAGAAGTTCCCAGGCACCTCTGTGTTCTATGGTTCAAATGCCTGAAGGAACACAAGAGGCCTGTGAACTGTATTATTGGTGTTGTATGGTTTAAAATCCACAGTTAATATATTCATTCTACTCTGTAAAAGCTAAAGAACAAAGAAGAATTAGTTGAGAAGAAAATGGCTTTGGTTTGGAGTGGAAGGACAGCTGCCTCCCATTGCCCCAGGTGCCAGCCTAAGCAGGAACGAAATGCCAGGTGGGAGACAGGAGCGCGAGGTGGTGGTGAGTCTCTAAGAGCATGCTTTGCCCAAGGGAAGACGGCATGCTTTAAGGAAGGCAATAAGTCCCTCATCTCCACCAGCACAAGGATGTCTGAGCACTCTCACATTGTGTCATGCAACTAATGATTCATTTCCTTCATTGAGTTTCTGGAATTGACTAAATAAGGTCTAAATCTTATCTTAGGACAGATGGCACTACACATTAAGGAACCATGTATAATAAAAGATGGAGCCTTTGAGTGACTTGGGATAGATCACCTTTTTTGACAAACTCCAGAGTTATGAAGTCAGGGTTGCAAACCCCAAGGCAAGCCCTGACAATGGAAGTGTTCCAGCAAAGGTATTGGGTCCAGAACAAAGGGAAACTGCATACCTCGGGGGTGGGCAGAAGATAGAGGGAACATCCCACCTCTTATGAAACTCAACCCCAAGTCCAGGAAGATTGATTGCTGGGAAGGAGACAGTGGGTCCCAGAATGAGGTCCATGTATCTAAATGTGCACTGGCATCCAAGGCCCCTTTCACTTACCCCTGCATTGAGTTCTCTCAGGAGGTGCCTGGGAATTGGTGGATTGAACTTCCCAGGAGTCCTGGTGCCAGTGGAGCAGACTATATTTAGGACTCAGTGCCCAGACTAAGCCAGTTAGATTCTCAGAGCTCAGCCAAACCCTGGATCTTTGAGGACGAGCTATGAGGTCAAACAGAAAGCTGCACGTCTTGGTTGTCAGCAGAGCTTCCCTGTCTCTCCAGGCACCAGGAGCTTGTGTGCTGGGATTGAGCTCCTCCCTGCTTGGTGACAGATCGTGAACAGATCTCTGCTCTAGTCCAGCATCCTAGAAACTTTGTAGGGATTATGTTAGAAGAAGAATCAATCAGTTCAAGGGATTACAGCTTGGGCCTGCCAAATGGCAATGTTAGAAATAGCCCAGTGTCTATTATTGTGGTGACAAGATAAGCTGGTCACACTGTCAGAGTGGAAGAGCCTGGATGTAAGATGGGCCTGAAGGGGTCAAGAGATTCAGGCAGTGATTTTTCTTACTGAGGTGAATGAGGTGACAATGGGACTTCGATGAGCCTTCACTATCCTAATGCAGATTCTGTGGGCATGAGGGAACAGATGTTCAGTCATGCAGTGTGTGCATGCAAATGTGCTTAGGCACAGGTTATCTGAAGCAGCAGACCCTGAGAGGCCACTCTGAGAACCTCTGTGCTCTTGCAGTTCTTGTTTGGTAATCACAGTAGCTACGTGTTTCTCTGAAGACTAGTTATATTAGAGATATAACTGTGGGGTTCATTCCATGTGCACACCGCCTTACTGAGCAGCTCAGCAGCCTCATGTTATTTCTTAGTCAGGGCACTGTGGGCCCACACTCTGCTTATCACCCTGAGAGTATTGACTTTGAAAACCAGCATCAACACCCTGGACTGTGGGTAGTTGGGACATGAAGATGAGCATCACTGGGTGCAGGGCAGATGTCTGAAGAGAGTAGATGGGGTGCCTGAAAGAGGCCTGTGAGCATCCCCACCCCACATGGATCACCCCCAGTCAGATGGTAAGGGAGAAAGGAGCCTAAGCCTCTCTCCATTTTCTCTCTGGCAGACTTGCCTGGTGTAAAAAGGGCCAATCACAGGCCTGCTGTGAACATTGGGAAAGTATTGGCAGCTGGCCACAGAAGGGGACTTGGAAAAGTCTCCACAGTTCTCATCTTAATCATACCCAGCACCTCGAGCAACAGCACCTCAGCAACTTGGTAACCACCAAAGAAGTATCCTTATCTTCCAGGGTAACCTGTGGCCATGTCACATGACAAACAGAAGGTCCCTTTCTGATGTCACAAAGATGCTACCTAGCCTGGCTGCGGCTGATGACAGCATGTAGCAGAAGAACAGACATGCAGAGTCTTTGGCATAGCCTCCCAGTTCTTGTATGTGAGCGGAGTGAAGGGGACACTGAGGGGCTGCTGTTGAGGAAGAGCACAGAGGGCCGCTGCCTGACTTCAAAGGCTAAGGTCGCTGGCATTCTGCCAGGGCCCAGCTTTCAGGATAAGCCTCATGCAATGTCAGTTCTTTAAGTAAGGCAGAGAGAAATGTGCTCAGCTCAGATTTCTGCACCCAAGGCAAAGCCCTGACCCTCACATGGCAAGGTCAGATCATGTGCTTCCTTACCAGATACTTGCTCTACCCTAGAAAGATGTCAGGACTGTCAAAACTGGCTGATAAGAAAGTGGGGTGTTTCCACTGTTTATCAACCACGACAGAAGCAGAGCCACCGAGAGGCCAGCTGTGCTTTCAGAATTCCAAAAGGAACATCTTCTGTATAGAATATGATGACAATGACTGATATAGCAGAATCCCACCGTGGCTGCTGGAAGAAAAATCAAGTGTACGATGGAGATGACCTGAAATAATTAGGTATGCTCTGTTTCACTAGTACTAACATTTTTTTTTTTTTTTTTTTTTTNCTGTCCTGGAACTCACTCTGTAGACCAGGCTGGCCTCAAACTCAGAAATCCACCTGCCTCTGCCTCCCAAGTGCTGGGATTAAAGGCGTGCACCACCACACCCGGCTTAGTACTAACATTTCTAATAGCAGAAAAAGAGAAAAGCAGAGAAGTGCCACGGCTCTGCTGTGGTCCCACGTTACCTGGCCCTAGGCTCTCACATTCTACCAACACTTCACTGGCCTGGGTCTTCAGTGGAGGGACGATGATGGTGCGAGGGTTGCCAGTGCAGTGATTCTCTAGGGCCCCCTTGGTGTCCAAGGTGTTAGTGCCGTTGTGCCCTGTGCGCTGCTGCACCGAGTAGGGGCTGGTGTTGCTGGAGGAGTCAGAGTAGGGAGAGTCGTGGACTGTGACACAGCTGATGACATTTTTTCTTTGCTTGGAGACTGTGCTGCAAAGTTAAAGGGAGAAGTTAGGACTGCAGGCTGGCTGTGAGGTAAGAGAACCTGTTCTGGGAAGAGCCCTTGGTTTGGCCCTGCACCAGAGTTCATGGGAAGACAGGCAGAGCAGGCTGGGCTGGGCTGGGCTGAGCCTGGGCACACTGAGACAATCAACAGTGGGTCTAAGCTGTCCCCATGTGGCAGAGTTAGTGGAGCTGGGTGCCAAGCCCTCCAACTACTAGAACAGGAGGGAGTCTGTCTGAGTGATCAAGCAGGTGAGAGCTGGAATTGGAGGGAATGGTTCTGAGCCTATGAGAATCAGCAGAGTATAAGCAGGCAGGAAGAGGTGTTCAGTGATTCAGGATGCTGCTGGAGGGGCAGAGGATGGGTGACAGGCTGAAGACCTCATCATTCAGAAACGCTGAGAAACAGAAATTGAGTTGAATTTGAGTGATTATGTTCAGGCCTCCCAGGACCTCTGGTTACTCATTTTTAGGGATGACCTGGCCTTCCTGCAGAGTTCCCATCCCTTGGGCCAAGGTCAGGAGAAAGTACTGTCTTGAGCTCTAACAGCAAGGCTCCTGTGTGCTAATGCCACCAGAGAGTGGCTCCCAAACCCTGGTCTTCATTTCTAACTAGAACTTTACTAGAAACAGGGAAGAGCTGGCTTGAAGTGGCTCTTGGCTAACACTTGCCTTTCATAGGGCTTTATGTCCCTGTGGTTACTCTGGGAACCAGTTCTATCTGCCTGTGGCTTGGTGACAGGCTGCTGGGATGGCAGATGTGGAACCTATGGTATATTATGCAAGGTTTTAAAAATGGATGTTCATCTATTTTTGTACACTGATCATTTATTTTTAAGAAATAACAATTGTCTAGGCAAGAGGGCTGCTTTCCAGCTAATCTGATATGGGAAAAAGCTAGTATTTATAGAATCTGATGGGGTTTCCAATGGTCCTCCTACCCCAGGAGTGTTACCTAACGCCACAGACCCAGGCCAGGCTCTTTTCAAGGTGAGCTATTTTTATCACGAGGGAGAGTGGGGAAGAGGGCTCTTCCAAGGGCAGCGTGGCAGGAGGCCAGCAGAAGGTCAGTAGGGTTGTGGACCTCCAGAGGTAGGAGGGGCAGTCAGGTGAAAGCTCTGGGGGACCTGGCCCTGCTCCTGATAGCCAGCACTAGTGACGCCAGGGCTGGACCATTCCCGCAGTGGCCAGGCTCCCTTTTCTTGCTGATTTAGGGCAGAAGACCCTAGCTGGGTCTGTGGGTTAGAACACGGGATGATAGGGCCTTGGGAATTGGTTGTCTACACAGCGATAGTACGGGTAATGGCAGAACCAGTATCATACTGTACAGCACATGTGAAGCCGAGCACCAGGTAAAGTATTACTATTGTTATCTAGGAGGAGCTTCTCTAACCCCACATCCCAAAGGCCCCCAAATCTAAAACTTTTTGAGTTGTGACATGGTAGTGTTAGTGGAAAGACCCGTGTCTGGCCTGATATGGCAGGCTGTAGTCAAAAAGAAGGCCTACTAAAATTAACTGTGTAAAATTTCCTTCAGGAGATATGTACATGGAAAAATTTGAAATTCAAAACATTTTTGGTTCAAAGCCTTTAAAAATAATTTAAATTTTTATTGAGAATAGATTTTTTTTTTTTGTGTTCTGGTCATGGTTTTTTCTCCCTCAACTTCTTCCAGATCCTCTCTAACTCAATCCACACCTTTTCTTTCTCTCTCATTACACATGCGCTCTCTCTCTCTCTCTCTCTCTCTCTCTCTCTCTCTCTCTCACACACACACACACACACACACACACACAAGCCCCACAAAAATATACAAACAAATCAGAATAGAACAAAACAAGCAAAAAAGGAGTGAGGAAATATAGATGCAGACACAAAGTCAGAAAACACAATATATAGGCAAATGATTTGTAAAGTATATACAAAAAAATGATCAGACAAATCACTAGGAAACAAAAGTCCTCCAAAAATGCCCCTGGTTCACTCGTGTTGGCTGTCTGGGGCTGGGCACGGGGCCTGCTGATGTGTGTGGTTTGCACAGCAGTGAGAGTCCTCTGGAGAGCTAATTCTTCCTAAGTGGTTATCACTTGAAAACATTTTCTGCGTTAGGGACAAGGCTGTGTGCCCACTTCCCCTCTCAGGGCTGGGACCCCAGCTAGCTCAGACCTGTGCAGGCCCCGATCCAAGCCTTATTAAAGACGGGATTCCACTACGTAGTCTAGACTAGCCTCAAATTCAGATATCTGCCTGCATCTGCCTCCTAAGTGCTGGGATTAAAGGCGTGCGCCACCACCGCCTGGCATCTCAAGTCAAGCCTTTTAGATAAAGGATGTTCAACTTGTATTCTTACGTAACAGGGAAAAGCAGCTCTCCACAAACCCTCCCAGGCACAGTGAGTGTTACGAGGAAAGGACTGCTTCTCTAGTCTGTGCTACGCCCGGAGATTGATAGGACAGAAAAAGACAAGCCATTAGTTTGGAATCTTGGAGATCTACAGTCAGTGCCACAGGGAATAGCTACACAGAAATAGAAACACGCCTCTGTCCTCGAAGATGAAAAGCTCAGTGGGAGACTGTATAACAACATGACAAGTTAAACAGTAAAAGCTCTAAAATAACCAGTTAGAATAACGGATGTCACACAGCCTTCCACGATGAACTGTCAAATGACTCTTCCAGACGACAATTGTTAAGAACCCAAAAGAAGGTGAAGAATGAACTGGTCACATAGATTTACAGCTCTTCATATTTACTTACTTTTTAATTGTTGTGTATGTGCATGTGTGCACATGTGTGCAAGTGCCTGCAGAAGCCAGAGATGTCAGGATGCCCTTGAACTGGAGTTACAGGCAGTTATGAGCCTCCTGATATGGGCTCTGAGAATTGAGCCTAGGTCTCCTGAAGGGTATTATGTGCTCTGAACTCTCCAGCCATCTCTCCAAACCTTTGAGTGAAGTTCTTATATGAACCCTATGTATCACTTAAAATAAGCCAGACACAAATTCTGCATGAGTCAACACAAGAAACATGTAGAATAGGCAAACTCATACAAAAGGGGAAAAAAAGGTTACAGATACCAGAGGTCTGGAGAATAGGGTAGGCAGAGAAAAATATAAAATTATTTAGTGGATACAGAATATTGGGTTGGAATGACAGAAAAGTTTTAGAATAGATAATGGTAACAATCAGTGCTGCCGAATGGCTAAAATGTTAAATTTCATGCTTTACCATAATTTAAAAAACTAATGTGCAATCTCCCTAGTGAACTGTACACAGTAAATTGGTGGATTATATAATATATGAATTATTTCTAATTTTAAAAAGCCCATGGGTTTATCCACAATAAAAAGCTCCCACGATATAGCCTTGGGTACTGTAGCAGCACTGCCTCAGCAGATCTCAGGGGCTACAGGTAATGGTGTCTGTACCAAGAATTAGAGAGTTCCTGAACCTGGAAAGCAGGAAAAGCAATGGAGATGTGGAGCCGACGTGAAAGCTGGGGGGTGGGAGGGCTTGTGGCTCTGTTCTGTGTGTGTGTGGAGTAGTCACTGGTTCTGAGCAGAACTGTTTGATGTCCTGTGGTTGGGGGTATCCCTCCCACTTGCACAGGTACAAAGTGCTTCTGGGACCAGGGATGGAGCTGGGAATTCATTCCAGTAAAGTTCTCAAGGGGATGCAGAAGGCATGCTACTCTGTTCTTCACTCAAGACTTCTGTCACTGTCACTTGCACTTGATTAAATGACCCAAACACAGTGGCTCCTTTTACAGTCTCCTGAAATGGGAATATGTTCTGCTGCAGGGGCATGATATGTAAGTCGAGGACCCACGTGAAGATAGAGGTTGGCTCTCAATTGTCCCTGCAAATGGTGTTCTAGTTCTGGCTCTGCTGTCCCTTTCCAGGTGGGACCCTGGGCAACCACCGCCCTGTACCATCCACCTGGCCCTGACCCACTCTGAAATTACTAGGGAAAGTGGGAGAGAGTATTTGCAGTATGAAAGGGCCCATTCTGAATATCCCACAGAGATTTATTATGAAAGACATTCAAGATAAAATCCAGTCTACTGTTCATGTCAAGAGAAAACAAATCTCTTTAGTGAGAGGGACTTATACATACACGGGGTCCTGGCCATTTCCTGCTGAGCCTCCCTCCCTCAGCCTATATATTATTTAGAAAGCGGGCAAGCAAAGCAACAACACACAATACTAATTTTGACTAGACTGTAATCTGACCTCAGACACAGTGTAAATTGTGCCCATTTGGAATTTGTAACCCCGATTTGCTAATTGTGAAGAAGCTCTAGTTTTTTTTGTTTTGTTTTTTTCAAGATTTATTTATTTATTTAATGTATATGGGTAGCTGTACTGATGGTTGTGAGCCATCATGTGGTTGCTGGGAACGAAGGTTGCTTCAGCCAGCCCCGCTCTCTCTCTCTGCCTGGCCTAAAGATTTATTTATTATTGTATGTAAGTACACTGAAGCTGACTTTAGGCACACCAGAAGAGAGCGTCATCCATCATTACAGGTGGTTGTGAATTCTCATGTGGTTGCTGGGATTTGAACTCAGGACCTTTGGAAGAGCAGTCAGTGCTCTTAACCGCTGAGCCATCTCTCCAGCCCGAAGAAGCTCCAGTTTAATGCAGATAAAACTTCCTAACTGCGGGAACTTTCTGAAGGCACACTACACTACCTCATGAACTAGCACACTGCCACTGAAGGAAGGCTTTCTGCACAGAGTCCTGTGGGAGCTGGAAGCTTGGCTGTAACTGGGCACTATATGTCACTGTCTTGTTATCTGGATGAGGTGGGGAAAGAAAAGCACCCCAAACTCCTCATGAGGTTCATCCCTTTCTCTGTGGCTGGGAAGTCCCATGACTAACAAGCAAAATCACATGACAGCTTAACATTGTATCTTTTTATACAGTTTTATATCTGACAGGTTTGGGAAAGGTGAATTAGTGTGATAGCTGTTTCTATTCTTGTCTATTGCTAGAAATATCTGCGCACTAGGTAAATATACTATCCAGATTAGAGAACAATGGGGAGCTGCTCAACAGCTCCCTTTAAAAACCAACCACACATCTGAGATTGGCACTGCTGGCTCTTCAGGCTCATACATGTCAGTACTACGGGGACTCATTCCACCATTGTCTCTAATTATTATCGACAGTTATCAATCCCATTCTGAGCTGGTTAATGGAAGAGAGAGAGAGAGAGAG
>NC_034591.1:58090347-58092400 GCF_900095145.1 Mus pahari
TGAGATAGATAAAGAGAGAGAGAGAGAGAGAGAGAGAGAGAGAGAGAGAGAGAGAGAGAGAGAGAGAGGAGGGGAACGAGACATATTTGCTCAAATGGCCTTGACAGACACCACTTCTGAATAAGAAGCAAAGCTGCAAGTGCTCGAGACTCCATTGTGTTGTCATGGCAATAGATGATTTTCATCATTTTAAAATGATGAAGGGAAATAATGAGCTAAGAAGTATAGAAATGAGCCTCTGAGGAGCAGGTGCAAGCCTCTGACCCCTCCATCCCTGTAGGGTCCCGTCTGGAATGTAGTTCTGATTTCTATTTGCTAATCTCAGTCAATTTCATCCTTCAAGACCAAGGTTAAAACTCATCTCCTCCAATAAACTCTCTGTGACTCCCCTATCTCCACTGACTTCAGAGAAAATACCATATGTGAAAACAAAACCCAAACCCCTGATCTTCCATTCCAACACTGATGGTACGCGCGGGACACACATCAAATACACACCATTCAAAGTGCTGCATTTGTGTTATTTCCTGCAGTCCTTAGAACAAGACTACACGGTCAAGACAGTGATTACTTTCCTCTTATAGAGGATGACTGCAGATAAGGAGGCTTCGATCCTTTGCTTGCCTTAGGTCAAACCATCTGCAGTCTTAATCACTATGCTACACGGCCCTCTGCCTCCCCAGGGACAGTCCTAGCAAACACTGCAATGTTAAAATGAGGCAATCTCTCCTTTCTGGTGTCTCCAGGGCCCATTTGTTAAGAGTGGCTTTTTTTGGGCATGGGGTGGTTTCCATGGAGTTTCCCACCCGAAGGAAATAAGACAGGAGGGCTCAGCCAGCCTTACTGCTTTGATCCCCACCACCAGAAATACCAGTGGATTACTTTTAACCTGCTCCTACTGAGAAGGATAAGCAGCAGAGCCTGCAGACCAAAGTCCTCCTTTTGATGTTATACTGCTTTTAATTTAGCTATTAGATTGAGAAAAGGTACCTTAAATGTGTTTGTTTACTGTTCACGTATGTGTGTTTGTGTGTATGCTGAGACATGAAGGTCAGGTGTCATTCCTCAGGAGATGCCTGTCTTCTTTTTTGAGACAAGGTTTCCCTCTGGCCTGGAGCTTGCTAAGTAGGCTAAGCTAGGTTAGTCAGCCACTGTGTCTCAGGGAATCTGCCTGTCTTTGCATGCACTATCATGCTCAAGTTTGTCATGTGGGTTCTGGGGTTCATGTTCAGATCCTTAGGCTTGCATGGCAAGCACTTTACCAACTAAGCTATCTTCCATTCACCACAACTTTAATATGGTCCATCTATTTTATTCAAATGGTATTATCTATTATTTATATCTGTATGTATACACTTTCACATGTGTCTACATTAAGGTCAGCCTTCACATGACTACTCTGTAGGACATCAGGAAGGGCCCTGGACGGAGTGCTGGTTTTTCTTCCCCTTTCTTCAGCAGTTAGTTCAGCTTTCAGCTCACTCTTCCTAAACCAGTCTGACTCAGCTGGCTTGGCCTGCCGGTACATTAAGCCCATGTGTTGAGCACTGCCATGCCAGAGCAGATCCAATCCCCCTCTGGTGCCCACAGCCCCAGCTATGGAAGGTGAGGAGTAACAGGAGGCTGCCACACATCAGTGTGGCTGTGGTATACTAGAGCATGAGGATACGATGCTGGGGACAGACAGGTTGCAGTGCTGCCTTTTCAGGATGCAGCCCTTCAGCCTCTCCACTGGCCTGCTTGAATGGAAGCCTGTGATGAAGGTGCACTGAGGGTAGCTAAGTGTATGGCTTCCATTCCTGGGGCTGAGTCACAGGACAAACAGGTTCCAACTTAGGTGTGTGTCAGAGCACAAACATCCTTTACATGGTGCTGTGAGTCTGGCTTCTGGGTTCCTTCCCTCTAGTTGGCAGTCACGGGCCAGGAGCACATTCTGATGCTGGTCGTATAGGTCTCCTTAATCAGGATAGGATCATTTTGATCGGATACTTAAATATTTTCCTTATGGCAGGCGTTTGCACGCCATGGCTTCTCTAAGACTGTCTGCATAAGG
>NC_034591.1:58092943-58109884 GCF_900095145.1 Mus pahari
ATTTTGATCGGATACTTAAATATTTTCCTTATGGCAGGCGTTTGCACGCCATGGCTTCTCTAAGACTGTCTGCATAAGGTGAGTTAGGTATGAGGATCTTGGTAAACACTGATCAACAAGATTCCATGTTAAAGGAGACAGAGACAATGAAATGCTTCCCTTGTCAAAAACACTTAAAATAGGCAGGTTCTACTTAATTCTAGGAAATACAGGAAACAGCATGCTTATTGTTTAGTGTTTCTGTTTTTATGTCTACTCTCTAGCCATGATTAGAAAAGTCCCCTAGTCTACTAGTGAACCACTGAAATAGAGAAAACATATATTAAAATGTTATGCAACAATGGCAAATTTTAAACTTCTGCCCATGTCCTGAGACCGCCACAGCAATCTAGAGTACCTGGTACCCACGCTCTCAGCTCCTCATGGCCCTGTCACAGTTCCCTGCACATATTGGATGCTATCAAGAGACTGGTTACAGAAGGTGGAGGAGAGACTCAGTAACTGTAAAGTTAATGACTAAAGAGAAATAATTATTAATAAAATTTCATCAATGGTGTAATACTTCCGGAATGAATCCAAACTCCCTTCCTTGAGCCTTTATTAATCTGACTTCATCACTTGGCTTTCTTGGGCCTTAGTTTCCTCATTGATTGAATGGAAATAGAAGTGACAAGCAAAGTGCAGTAATCCATGTGCAGGTCAGCTGCGGTTCCCTTCAGCTCATCCTGTTCTGTGTCTCTACGTGCCGTGGAATTCTCCTGCCTGGCCATCTGCTTTAGAACTAACAGTGCCCATATTTGTGGTCAAGATCTTCCCTTGATATTCTTTTAACAATTCTAGGCAATGTCATCTAGTCTTGGAGATTGAGTGACACTGTCAGTGAGGCCTAAAAATGTGGCTTATCACTTATGTCGATGCTAAAAGACACTCTGTGGTCAGGCTGTTACCCTGCGAGTGTCCTTGACCCCTGATGCTTTAGCTGTTTTGCAGAGCCTGAGCCACACTAGGGAAACAACCAGCATCGAGGACCACAGTGGGCACTACAAATGCTGAATATGGGGTAAGTAGCAAGTAGGGAATTTAGACAGAACAATCAAGATGCTCACTTCCCAGGAGAAATGTGGTTTGGTGACAAGGATGACCAGAGTTAGAGACTGGTGGTTTGAATGAGATGTCCCCAGTAAGTCTTGGGCATATGAATACTTGATCCCCAGTTGTCTGTTTTGGAGAACGAGGAGGTGAGACCTTGATGGAGGAAGTATGTTGCTGAAGGCAGGCTCTGAGGTTTCAGAAGACTTATGGTTTTGAATTAGTGCTCTTTGTCTCCCCTTGTGGTTTGAGATGTAGTCTCTCAGCTCTTCCTGTTGCTGGCTGATTTATCTCTGCCATCTGGATTCTAACCCTCTAGAACCATAAGTCCCAAATAAACTCATCAGTGAGTTGCCTTGGCCATGGTAGAAAAGTAACTGATACAAGGTCAGAGTGTCTCCAATGCTTGAACAGAAAGCGGGAGAACAGGGGATGCTGTCCAGCTTTGGAGCCCATGGCCAAGTGCTTCTTTGTTTAGGTGCAAACAGTATAGTCTTGGTTTTCTATGCCTGATGCTTTTCCTTGAACTTCTTAGAGTCAGAAGGCTTAGATGGGAATGAGGGATTTGTCAGAAGGCTCTAAGGGGAAATGCCTCAAAAACCATTCCCATGCCCACCCCATTTCCTCCAACATTCTTCATTCTCTTGGATAAGGTTTGCTTCTGGGACACTTCTCTGTTTGCTCCCCTTTGGTACTCTGCCACATTAGTCACCTTACTTAGGTCTGGAACTCTCTCCTTAGCTCTCCTGAGACTTCACCAGCTTCTCTGGAGGACATGTTCTACTTCCTGTCAGAGTGATTTGTACATGTCTTGTCTCGCTTATTATCTGCAAGCCTCAAGAAAAGAGACTATCCCCTTATTTGTATACTACTTGAAGTTCCAGGCATATTGTCTTACAATGCTGGGGCAGTAAATAGTCACTGTGTTAAATTTCATGGTAATTACAATTTCCAGAACACATAATCGTAAGTTCCTTTACTTTCTAGTTGTTAAATACAGTCACGGTTACGTGATACAATTACACAGTGCTTTCTCTATTAAGAGCTGCTGGCTTCGGGCAGACTGTTCTGTCTTTCTGGGTCCCGAGCCATCACACACCCCTGCAGTAAGTATCACTACCGCACCTCCCTCTGCGAGCTCCCCGTCACCAGGGTGGGTAGCTGAGGCCCTTACCATGCTTCGTGGTTCAGTCTGCAGCGCAGTCCCCTGTATTTCCTATGTATCACGCCACTGTGTTGAGGGTGTGGTTCCTCCCATGTCACCCACCCCTGGATGCTGTCCACCTTTACTCTTAGCCTCGGAGTCATTTTCATCACAGTTCTCACAAGCTGCCACACATTTCATTAGGTTTCCTTCCAGGGACACAGTTCCACGTTCCACTTCCTTCCGCTTTCAGCCCTCCCGGCGCTCTGGCCGCTGCAGAGATGGCACTCGCTGTCCTGCCCTCCTCCTTTCCAGTCAAGCCTCTGCTGAGCACTCATGTTCAGAACTGCTGTCAATTCACATCTCAGACCTCAAGAGTGACATGGCAGTAGTTGACAGGCAGGTCTTTACATTGCCTTTGCATCCTCCAGCTGTGTTCAAGCTGCTCAGCTTTTCTTACCCAGCACTGTAAACATATGCACAGGCTTCCCCAAGCCAGGGCCTCTCTGGAAGAAGACCAAGCCCTTCAAATTCTCAGGTTTGGATGGATGGAACACGGACTCAATTTGGGGGCTATAGTCACAAAGCAAAGTGAGGCCAGTTCTGGAACAAGCGGGAGCATGTAAAATAATATACTACGGTGCAAAACCATGTGCCCAGCCTCACCAACCTTCTGTCCCTCAGACAGAAACACAACAGTGCAATATCACACGGAGCCACTCAATAGGAAAAACGACACACATACTCGTCCCACTGCTGAAATCTCAGACTCCTTGCCTTCTCCTGCACACTGTAGAAAGGGCTATGGTGAGACTGGGCTTCAGCTGAACCTTCAGTAATGACTGCAAGCATGAAAATTATTATCAAAACCACTTGTGATTAATAATTAACAGCATTACATCTAATCAGGAATAAACAATTTGGGCCTAATTATGAACAAGGAACTCTGCACCCAGTTGTGGAGCTACTATGGTGGTTGGAAGCTCTGGCTTGGGGTGGCAGGGGCCCCTTCCCTGGCTTTACTCCTAATGCAAAGGTCCTGGCAGGGTGTGGCTGTGTGACTGTGGGTTCTGTGAGGCCTAAGGTCCTCAGGGCACAGAAGGTGAGTGTACATGGTCTGGGCCAGCAGAGCTGGCAGCCTGGGAAGGAGGCACATTTGCTGAGTCTGGTTGCAAAGTGTAGAAAAGAGGCTCTGGTGCCAGAGTTAGCACTCTTACAAATATAATAAATATTTCTTCCCTAAACCCGGGAAGCACACACAGAGTAAAGTAAATTATTGCTACTTTGGAATAAACAGTAGTGCTCTCTGGGTGTAGAGCCAACTGGCAGTTTGAAGGATTGGGTTAATCAGACATAGGGAAATTTCTGATTAATTGGACAATTACTTCAAATTCTGAGTGAGCCAAGGCAATGTTAGAGAGACATCCTGACCAGCTGGGAATACATTCGATAGCCGGAGGCTTAGGCTTGTAAGTGTTAAACTAAGCTGGGACTGGGAGCCCAGTTTTTATAGTCTCATATTCCTAAATGTTTAGGGACTGTGATTATTTTTTAAGGCCAAACTCACTCAAAATTATTTTGGTTTTGAAGAATATGGCAAAACTGTTTGCCGCTCTCCTGAAATAAGCTTAGGTCCAAGAACATGGGAAAATGAAGATGCAGGGTCAGCGGGGAACGGCCGGGTCTCTGCTCTGTCCTGAGAGTCTAGGTGCGCAGTCTCACCTGGTGGGGGCATGCTTCTGCTCCTCCTCTTCATCGGTGTCACTGCTGATAGTGATGACACTGACTGTGGGGCTTGGGGTGTCAGGGATGACAATCGTCTGCCGCTGTCGCTCCCGGGTGGTGCTGGAGGCCACGTCGCCCCACCCACAGGTGACTGAGGTGCTGCAAGCTGGGCTGCTGTGTACCATGGCGCACCGTGGGGGGGTATTCTCCTTGACACGCTTGGATCGCTGAGGGGAGCTGATAGCCTGTGAAGAGGTCACCTCACAGGTGGAAACATTTCTGTAATGACAAAACAATATGTGTTTACAAGGAGGGTCTGGCCCTACATCTCCATCTAAGGGGCCCAACTTTAAAATAAAACACCCACGTTACCACATCTCCACAGGAGAAAACCTGAAGCCCATGACAGTTGACCTCCCTTGTGACAGAAAATATAGTGCTTCTAGAGGCCTTCATTCAGGACTAAGGTCAGGACCTCTGCTGGGCCTTCTCTGGGCTCTGGTTTGGGTCTATATACCTGTTTTTGAGAGCTGGTTTTCTAGAGACAGCTGTCCTGATCAGGATTTTAGCTGTCAGATCCAACACAGCTGTATAAGACAATTTTCAGGACTAAAGCCCAGGCTTTGGCTTCATCTAGTCCTCCCTCAATGGTACTTGAATCGTGTTTTAGGAGTGGTGAGAATTTCCTTCCTGGTGGTTGGTTTATGTTAATTACGAGCCCCCACTACTTCTGTGCTGGGATTGAAATAGTCTAGCATGGAGCCACACTGCTACCTTAAGACACTTGTGAGAGTTTCTAGACTAATGAACATAACCTCAGGTGTGCGTGCGCGCGCGTTCATACATGCGTGTGTGCTTGAGGTCAGCCTCAGGTGTATGTTCCTTAAGAGCTGTTCATCTTGTTTTTTGGGAGAAGACTGTCCCTGACGGAGCCCACTGATTTAGCTGATTGCCCAGGATCCCCAGGGCCTGCTTGTCTCTAACCTCAGCACTCGGCACAGGTGTGTACTGCCATGCTCAGCTTTTTCACGCAGGTTCTAGTGACTACACGTAGATCGTTGTACTTGTGTAGAAAGCATTTACAGATGGAGTGAGCTCCACTGCCTCTTGGCTCAGTGTTCCCTTCTTTCTCTTCTGGAAAGACCATAACTATTCAGATTTGGGAATGTGCAATGGAAAACAAAACAAAGAAAAACAAAACTTTTTTGGATCTTAACCTAAGCCTCACAGCAGGCGTATCAATTAATTTGTATTGCAATAAAAAATTGGGACAAATGTAAGAGGAAGAAGGTACACTTAAAAGGGGGCTTTTAAAAATATGGATAAGCCAAATCTGAGTACTGTAGTATACATAGTTTAACTCTTTTAAAATTATTAGTTTTAGATTTATTCATCATTTCATGTGTATGAGTGTTTTGCCTGCGTGTATGTGCACTCTGGTGCCTAGGAGGTTAGGAAGAAGTTATCAGGTCCCCTGGGACTAGAGTTACAGATGATTGTGAGCTACCACGGGGCTTTGGGAATCAAACCTGGATCCCCCAGAAGAACAGTCAGTGCTCTTAACCAGTGAGCCGTCTCTCCAGCCCACCAAAGAGAACTTGATTGATTGACCTGAAATTCTATATTACGTTCTCGTAACTTTAGGGAACAATTACCTTCTTTTCTTCCCATCAAACCCTTTGCTGATCCTGGTTAGTACCCATGCAGTAAAGACCAAAGTCAAGAGAGAATACATCTTTGGCTCTGCTATGACTTAGAGAGTCTAGTACCTTTTAAGTAAAGAGGTTGAAGTAAGATAAGCATAACTTAGTAAAAGCGAACTTGATTTTGTACACAGCTACCCTGGTAAACACCTCTGGAGCTGGTAGCAAGATTTTCCAGTAAGATCCCTTTGTATCCCTTATGGTGTGTTACTGTTACAGTGTTTACAGTTCTAGCACTTATAATATGTCCACTTGGCACTGTTAAAGAAAAAGCATATCTCCTGCATTACTACATAGGGAAAGTCTTGTGTGCTTTCTCACAATTTTGCTGGGGACTGGTCTTAAAAAGAAGCAAATATATCATATGTGTGGTGCACACCTTTAATCCAGCACTCAGGAGGCAAAGGCAGGTGGTTCCATGTGAATTTGAAGCCAGGACTCTTCTAAATAATGAGTTTCAGGTCATCCAGGGCTACAAAGTGAGACCCTGTCTCAAAAACAGTAGGAAAAACAGAAAGAAGGAAGGAGATGATTTGCACTGTGACTCTATGGATTTTTGCCCTACACATACAGTGTATTCACATGAAGCAGCTGGGTGGTGAGAAGACAGGGAGGGAATTACTGAAGTGGTAGCAGGGCCTGACTACACTACTCAGTAGGGTGGCCACAAGAATGCTTAAAGCTCAGTTCTACCTGATGCAGCATAGAAACCAAGGCAGTGGCTTCTGCTGTCTCTCAATGACATTGGTATGTGTTGCCAAAGGGCTGCCACACAAATGCATTCTGGGAAGCTGCCACTGATGTAAGCAGAATTACCTTGCTTTATCAGAAATACCCTAACAAGGAAGTATGAAGAAGGATGCCAACTTGAGGGGAGCTAGCCCTTGAATTAATTTTTGAATAAGAATGAAAGAAAGCGGCTGGAGAGATGGCTCAGCAGTTAAGAGCACTAGCTGCTCTTTTGGAGGTGCTGAGTTCAATTCCCAGCAACCACATGGTGGCTCACAACCCAATGCCCTCTTCTGGTGTGTCTGAAGACTGCTATAGTGCATTCATATAGATAAAATAAGCAAATAACTCTTTTAAAAAAAAAGAATGAAAGAAGGAAGATCTAACTCTGGCACTTGAAAGGAAAAAAAAATCACTAGTGTGAAGGATAAACTTGACACACCTGAGAAGAGGAACCTAAAACACCCAACCCTGTGTCCATCAGACTGGACTGTGGGCCTGTCTGG
This sequence comes from Mus pahari, assembly GCF_900095145.1. Classification (NCBI taxonomy): domain Eukaryota; kingdom Metazoa; phylum Chordata; class Mammalia; order Rodentia; family Muridae; genus Mus; species Mus pahari. The sequence goes on from NC_034591.1 coordinate 58,099,840, forward strand.
GACATTTTCTTGATTGCTAATTGACTTAAGAGGGCTGTGGGTGGTACAGTGCAGTGGTCCTGTACTGTGTAAGAAAGGTAGGTAGTGAAGCATGAGCTTGGGAGCAGCCAGTAAGCGTGCTCATCCCTGGTCTCTACTTCAGTCTCTGCCTTGGATTTCCTGGATAGCGGACTATAACCTGTACGATGAAATAAACTCTTTCCTTCCCAAGCTGTTGTTGATCAGAGCCCTTTTTTTAATCACAGAAACAGAAAAGCACATTAGAACAACTAGGATTTTTATGTACCCGATTTCTTTTGTTCAATCTCTCCCAAATCAATAAATATGTACATCTAAATCACATGCCGTGGGAACAGTTCTATATTTGCATGATCTAAATCTATCTGACCAGCTATAGGTTGTGGGTTTTGCTTTTACTGTTGTTTAGAGTAGAGCCTATAAACCTTTTCTTAAAAAAGTCAGGTCTATTGATTATATATGTAGTTGATACTATATACACTAAAATTTTCCCTTCTGAAGTGTTTAATGAGTTACTATATAGTTACAAACTCCACCCATACAGACCTCTTTTACCACATTCCCTGATGCTTGTTCCCAGGAATTCCCTTCTTCATGGCCAATCCCTGGTGCTGCGAACTTATCTCCCATCTCTGTGTTTGCCTTTGTCAAAGGGACATGTAACATGAAGTCTTATGTGAATCTTGATGACTTAAGAGTTCAGGAACATGGGAAAGATTAGCAGCCCACTGTTAGTATTTGGGAATCACCAAAGGTATATTTAAGCAATTAGCCAAATGTGTTCATGTGAGAGCAATTCTGTAGTTTCATGATCTAGATCTATCTCAATAGCTATAGAACTTATTTTTAAGTTAATGAGTTATGTTTCTGACCTGAAATTTCAAAAAAGTACATTTTCTAGTGATTTTTTAAAAAAAAATCTTGATAATTTGTTATCAAATGGAAACTTCAAAGGTCTGCTGTTTCTAGAAAAGAAGACAGAGACTGTGTGGCCAAATTTAGGCAGGACTTGAACCTTTTCATAGGCTCAACTGTGCACTTCTAGTTTTAGCTAAGAACCTTGCTAATTCATTTTAGCTAGAGGACACTCTTCCCATCTCTTGATATCTAGAATACTAGACCTAATGTCTGACCAGATTCCTCCTCTCCCATTTTCCCTTAGGTGATGGCTAATTACCTTCAGAGAATCTTGTTAGGATTGTTTAGCTACAATCCTCCAGTTTCTGCCATCTCCTATTATTTTCCCTACATGACCTAGACACTACTCCCTGGGTACAAACTCTTGATGCCCATGCTATGTGCAGAGCTGAGCCCACTCTTTCTCCTCTACTGCAGCATCTTTGTATCCATCCCTGCGGTCTCAAATAAAATCTTCCTTACTGTGCTTTACTCTTTTTCTTTGATAAAATGACAAGCACTCAAGACATTAGGTGCACCATGACTCTAGGCCTCCACCTTAGAGTGCCAGAGGGACAGGCACTAGGAAGAGTCAAGAGGCACAGAGCCCAGAGAGTGCTTTTAGCAAATTCCAGAGTGTTCCATGTGCTGTCAGATGTTCCCAGCTCTTGTAGGAAGAGCTGCTCCCTGCACCAGGCCAGAGCAGTGTCCCTGCAAGCCCTACTTCCAGCAGTGTCTAGCATTTCAGTCTTCTGGGGTCTCTTGCTGGCTCGCATCACCTACCTCACAGATGACTGGTGCTGCTTACTCTTCCTGGAGGAGGTGGTGCTGGTTGGTTGTTGCCTCATCACATGGGCTACACCCACATTTAAGGGCTGGGCAGCTGGAAGGGTCACATGACCAGTCAAGAGTGCAGGCTGCTGCATGATGGGATTGTAGTGACTTCCATGAGCATGTGTGTTCCTGAAAGAGAAAAGGAACAAAAGGCACCTTAGTGGTTTTATGGAACTGAACTCTTTAATAAGAGGAAGCTTCTCCGGCAGAACTGTAGGATGGAAGGCCTGCGTTGAAGTAGGAGTACTGGTTGATGAGTCAGAACCAAGACTTTCAAGGGGAAAGAAAGTCACATGTGTAGAGTCAGAGTTTGAAGCTCTGACTTGTAAAAGATGAGTAGCCTCTGACCTGTAAAATCCCTGAACATGTGATCATGCTGAACAATAACACATACCTTTTGTTTTAGAATTTGCACATTGTTTTAGAATTTACAAAGCAACTTCAATGGGTTTTTTTATTCCGCTTTGTAAGGTAGGCAGGATGTCTTAGATACACCATTTTATTAATAAGGAAATTGTAGTTAATGTGAAAAACAAACTTTGGCGACTGGGAGCCATATGTTTCTGGTGTTAGGAATCATTAGCGTTCTTTTGAATTCCCTCAGTAGCTAACACAATGCTCAGGCATGTAGCAGCTGATCAGTTAATTACACGCTTGCTGAATGAACAATTAGATTAACTGAAGGGTGACTAGACTCGTATAGAGTTTGTATTAAATCAAAATTACCAACAGCCATACAAATGCTCACAGAGATATGCTGGCAGCTTGCATCCTGGAGACAGGTTACATTTTAAAGTCTTACTATATAGGTTGGATGGCTCTTAAAAAAAGCCTTGTTTTTCCAACAGAAATGTTTAAAGTGGCGATTAATTCAAAGATCTGTCTGTAAAAGCCCATTTAACATGTAATAAAATTAAAAGCTAAAAAAGTATTTATTTGAACTTAAAAAAAATCATTAGACTCCATCTTTGTAACTTGAGAGGATAAATAGGAGAAGAAGGCAAACATTTCATAGTGATTTTGATGGTCTTTGAGACGTGTACGGCCTTTGGAAAGGAACGTGGCGCTGACGTTCTGTTCTTTATTTCCCTACAGATGGGTCCTTTTCCTTGGAAACGAGGGTAGCTGCTCTTGTTTGTTTCCTAGTCATAGTTGTGGATGCTCGTTGACCCACAAGGAGATGCAGAGATTGGGAAGGTGTGAGGTGGAAGAGAGGCAGAAGGCAGGACAGAAAAGGTGCTTGAACAGGCCGCACACTGCTGAGAAGTGAGCTCTAACTGCTGAAGACAAAGGAGAAGATGCTGTGGCGGCGGGGTCTCTCTGGGAAGAGTGGGTGGGGTGTGGGCTGTCATGACTGGGTGAAGGAAGGATGCTGCACTCATTCTGCTACATCCAGGCACTGCTACAGTGCATGTGACAGACAGGCCAAACTCTTTCTGTGCCTTTTAACTGACAACCCTCTATCCCTCACCCCACAATCCTGTGAGATAAGCACCATGGCCCACTTTATTGAAAAACAAACTGGGGCCATAAAATTAAATAACCTGCCTCAGGCCCTATACAGCCAGACTGGAAACCAGTTTGGCCTGGTTTGAAACTGCTTCCACTGAATGCAGAGCGCAGCTGTGGGGACAACTGGGATTTTCCTCCTGTTACTAGTCAGAAAGTAGTTTACATGGAGAAGGAGAAAGCTGCACTAGACACCTGATTCAGGGAACTGTCTAGCCACTTGCCTACCTTTTCCTGAGAGGGAGTTAGTTATTTAGATAGCGTTTCATTATATAACTCAGACTGGCCTCAAGCTTGTGATCCTTCTACCTCAGCCAAAGTGTTAAGATTTCAGATCTATATTGCCACATCAAACCCAAGAGCTCTATATTCCAAAAAGGAACTAGGGATGCTGTCCGGGTGGTAAGCAGACTATCAGAAGGTAGCAGGGAGTACTTTCTGCAGGAGGTACATCCCACAGGGGCCACAGAGCTGGGGACAATTGGAGGGCTGTCATATGGCTCTGTAATGGTCAAGGAGGGCATTGTGACAGTGTTGGGATGAGGGCCAGAGGAAAAATGATAAGTGCCTATGAAAACAGCAGAGCAGGTGTCCATGAGGAAGCCGGTGAGGTGCATGGGCAGTGTTGGAGACAGATGCCGAGTGCTGGCAGGTGGTGGCTGGAGTCCCTGGGATCTGTGGAGGTGAACTCTCATCCATAAGACAGGCTGTTAACTGAAAAGACACACTTAATAGACACGCCAGAGCTCATTCTTCCAAATATATCTTATCTGTTAAGCTTTCCCTTGGGAGCTCAGACAGACAGGCACCTATGTCTCAAAACTTCATGAGAACACGTTTTAGAATTGCTTAGGGCTTTGGGGACTCTCTTCTGTATTCCTTCACTGGTGACAAATGTTTGCTTTCTGAAAGGAACTTAATTCTGAGAAAAACCTAGCCTGGTTTTGTGAATTACACTGGTGTTTAAAAGATGCAACTGAGTTTTGGGTAGAAAATGACAGCTAATTGTAAATTAATCAAACTGAATTTTGGCTGTCTTGGTACACTGTTTAAACCACCTCCCACTACACAGTAGCCATAGCCCGCATGATGTTCTCTGTCAGTGGTGAACACAACTCTCATCCCAGAAACTCTGCTGACCCAGAAAGATTTACTGTTTACCTCCAGTCAGCCAGTTGCTGAGTGCCTGCCATGGTCTCAGGAATCACAGCTGCATGCTGTACAGATGTGTGGGTGGCCACACCAGTCAGCTGCTGCCATGCTGGAGGAAGTAGGATCTGTTGGGCCCCACCTGGCCAGGCCTGCTGTAAGACAGAGGATACCCACAACCATCACACTTTGTTAATCACTTAATTGGTGTGCATGAGTCCAGAACTTAATCCATGGGGGGCTGTGCTGTGTAAAAGTGTGGACTGCTTGTTGGCTTCAAAAAGCCCAAGGGAGACAACAAAAGGCATAGGGCTACAGGACAATCTGGAAGGAATTAGGTCATCTTACAGATGGTTTCCTTATGAATTTGCTCTCTAAAAATCCATCCATTGGCTTGTCCTATAAACTATGTGCAAAAGACTGAGCTAACTGAACTGGGTCAGATGAGGAAAGCCTATCAAGTGTCCTAGATTTCATACTTGACTTGTTTTTTTTTTTTTTTTTGTTTTTTTTGTTTTTTTTTTTTGAGACAGGGTTTCTCTGTATAGCCCTGGCTGTCCTGGAACTCACTTTGCAGACCAGGCTGGCCTCGAACTCAAGAGATTCAGTACTTCTGTTTATCAGATGTCATGTAGAGTTTTATCTTCTGGAGTTGATTCTCACTTTTTACAACTCAGAGACTATGTAGTGCTGGCCTACATGTGAGAGAAAGTGGTAAGAGTAATGACCTTAGTTGTGACATTCAGCTTAAATGACAAATAACTTCAATTCCTCAAGGCAGAGACAAGAAAGAGACTAGGAGGAACCCACTGCTTCCCCCTCTCAATATGAAGAACCTTTATGCTTTTTTCCTTTAATAGACCAATTGGTGGGCGTGCATATGTGCAGGGTGCTTTAAATTCTCTGTGCCTCCATCTCTTCTCTGCTTGTTTTGATCATTAAATGATTCTCATTGAACACATCTGACCAATGGTGGACATAGAGAGGGCCATCACAAAATGCTTCTTGGATGGGTCAATAGGTTTGAGCTCTTAGTTATACTTTTCTCTGCCCATGATACCAGACATAACTAATATCTACCTAACATTTTCTAACTCAGGGTTCCAATGATTTGGTATGTGTTTAATATGCATGTTTGACTCCTGTATAAATAAACAATTCTATACAAGACTATATATTTCAAGTCACGACTTACCAAGCATAATGTTTATAAAAATGCATATTTCAGATTTGCCCCATTTCCCAGTTCATCATTCTCAGGGTATCAGTGTGGCCTGTGAAATCTCATACACATTTTGATAGTGTTTGTTTGCTTACTGATCTGTTGTGATATAGGCAGAAAGCCAGAGACTACTGATCATACCATAATATTTAATGTCATCTGACAAAATGAAAGCATTACTTCTATATGTTTATTAATAATACCAAATTGTATTTCAAGTTTACTGAGCTCATGCTGGGTGTGGTGGCACACGCCTTTAATCCCAGCACTTGGGAAGCAGAGGCAGGTGAATTTCTGAGTTCGAGGCCAGCCTGGTCTAGAGGGTGAATTCCAGGACAGCCATGGCTACACAGAGAAACCCTGTCTCGAAAAACCAAAACACCAAAAAACAAAACAAACAAAACAAAAAAAAGTTTACTGAGCTCACTGAAGGGAAATATAATCTAACTAGTAAACCACTATAAATTCAAAATATTAAATGAGCTAGGTACAATGAATGGTGCAAACCTTTAGTCCCAACACTCAAGTGGCAGAAACAGGTGGTTTTCTATGAGTTCAAGGCCAACTTGGTCTACATAACAAGTTCTAGGCTAGCCAGGGTTCATGGTGAGAGCCTATATACAACAGTTTCAGTTAAGATTGTTACTGCTTAGTGATCTGGAACTCATTTGCAATCCTATAAAGCATGTGTCTTGGCTAATGTCATTAAAAAAATTATGTTGATACTGAGATAAGGTCATCTTTTTTTTTCTCCCCTATTTTCCTGATTATTAGCATTTTACCTCAAGGCTATGAGAGAAAAACTTTTTTTTTTTTTTTTTAAACCTCTTACTTACAAAAAAAAGTGGTGCTTACAAATACAATCAGCTCATTCAGATGATATTATGTCACACATCTATAATTTATTACGACTATTATGTATGTCTGTTTGATGTGTGTGCATACAAACATGCAGAGGCTCTGGAGACAACTTTTGAGAGTCAGATTCTGGTTCTCTTCTCCTATTTTACAGCTCAAGAACCGAGTTCAGGTCATCAGGCTTTTGAGGCAAGCACTTTTAACTGCTGAGCCATATTACTGCCCGCCCCTCCTTTTTTGAGACAGAATCTTGCTATGTATGCCAGACTGTACTTGAACTTAAGATCCTCCTAGCCTCAGTCTACCAAGTGCCGGGACCATGGGTACACACCACTATGCTGGCTGGAGCACGCTGTGTGTCAAGCAGTGTTAGGTCAGGAATGGATTTTTGGACTTAATATTGGTCCCAGTAGGGTAAGGACTACTATTTCCTCCCATTTCTTTCTCTCTCCTCTCTTCCTCTCCTCTCCTCTCCCTCTCCCTCTCCCTCTCTCTCTCTCTCTGGGGGGTGGGGGGGAGGTTCGAGACAGGGTTTCTCTGTGTAGCCTTGGCTGTCCTGGAACTCACTTTGTAGACCAGGCTGGCCTCAAACTCAGAAATCCGCCTGCCTCTGCCTCCCAAATGCTGGGATTAAAGGCATGAGCCACCACGCCTGGCTTCTTCCCATTTCTTAAGTGAGTAAACTGAGACAGAGAGGTCTAGAAAATATGGCAAATTATTGTTTTCTTTGAACCTAACATGTCAGTAAAGAAATAAAACATATTACTTCATAAAAGCAAGAAGAATGAAGAACAGACATAGTTAAAATTTTTTTAGAGGTGTAACAACATATGAACAATTACCAAGAAAGTTAGCAGATTAAATTACTCCAAGGTAAATCCACATATGAAAGCAGGCCAGATCCCTGGTATGCAGGTGTCTACTGTCCCCAGATCCAGAAGCTAGGTGGTTCTCCAGGGAAATGGACAAATTCAAGAGAAAGGAGCTACAGGCAGAGGAGGAGGAGAAAGAATAAATAAGAAAAAAGAAGGAAGGAAGGAAGGAAGGAAGGAAGGAAGGAAGGAAGGAAGGAAGGAAGGAAGGAAGGAAGGAAAACATCCTATAGGCTTACCTACAGTCTGATTTTATGGACGCACTTTCTCAATTAAGGCTCCCTTCTCTCAGATGACTCTAGCTTGAGTCAAGTTGACATAAAACTAACCAATATGTATGTATACCCATATCCACCTATCACAAACATATATGCATCAATATACTTATATATCATATACACACAAAAGCCAAAGTAACAATCTATAGTTAGTGGTCAAGTTAGAAGTTGTTTTAGGATAGTAGAAACTAAAGGAGGGACAGAGAGGACTATATGTTTTAGTAAATGTGTGTTGTCATATAAGCTAAAAAATTATGCACCTTTGAAAAAGGATGAAATTTAAATGTTGAAGCAATGTCCCCAAAGGTCGACAGCACACAGTGCAGCTGGTGTGTGCATCAAGCAATCTAATGCCCATGCTCTCAGCCAACACCCAGACATACATCATGAAGAACACATCCACGGTGGCCCTAACTGGGACCTGGTGTGGGTGTGAACTATGTGAAGGAGACATGAACAAACGTCTTATCTGTTAGCGGCTTCAGTGCCAAGTGAGACAGAAGCAGACAGAAAGACAAGGGCCGCAGACTGGTAGCTGAAAATGCCAGAGTGGAGGTTTAGAGTAAGACTGAGGGTTTGGACAGTTTAAGGAGGTTGCCTGTCCCCAGGGACAGCTTTCTGACTCACTGGCCAAGGATGCAAAGCCTTCCTGGAAAGTAGACTCTAGAGGGACCTGGCATTTCTGAGTTTCTGATTTGATCTTGACAGTGAGAGGGAGTTTTGGAATCTGCTCCTTGAAAAAAAAAATGAGTCAGATATAATATCTTACTCAAGAATTGTTCCTCCCATCTCCCCATTTTTGCATGCTAACTGGGGTTTGGGACTTGGAAATGTGGAGGTCACAGAGTTTTCTGGAAGTATCAAGGGTTTCCTTTGTAAGGGTTTCTGTAAAAGGTCACTCGTGTGTCCCTAACTGTGCCCTCTGCCATATGCACACTCTTAGGGTGTGCCAGAGGTTTGTTTCTCTGTAGGGGACACAACCTGCTGCTGAGAGAAAGGGGGGACAGAGACTGAAAGTAACAGGTGGAATACATTTAAAGGGCCACCTCTAAACCTTTACACAGTTCTCAAAGTGCTTTAAATGCTCAGAAGAAGGTCAAATTTGGGGAGAACATTTAAAGCACATAACAGTATTTGGAAATCTCAAGTCTGAGAGCCTAGAAATCTACTCACAGAAAAATGAAGGCCTAAATTTCAATATTTAGTTATTATTCTAAAAATAATCACTACTTAGTTTGATAAGTTACTGTAATTTTGTCCTTTACAAGAAGCACATAAAGACAATGATTCCATTTTCACAGGCTAGCACACTGGGGCAGATTAAGTGACAGAAGAAAAAAGGTAGCCAACCATTAGCCAGTGCAATACTGGATAGGACACATTCATTTTTTAAAAATAAGAAACATGTCTTAGTATTTGAAGGCGCACAGGTCTACTGTGTCCATTTATGGGTGTGTTCTTTGTTCTGCTCCACCCTATGTTGATTCAACAAATTCCCTAGTGGAGAATACTCAACTTGCTTCTAAGGGTTCCTTTTTATAAACACTATGCCAATTAAAATCCTATACGCATAATTTTTCAGTTGTTCACTTTTCCAATTACAGATTTAGGCTAAATCAACTTGAAGGTTTCCAACACTAGAGATGCTTTTCCTGTAAGTTGGAGGTAGGACTCCCTACACTCTGATTAAAGGACTGAGACAGGTTTGGAAATGCTGCGCCTGCTGGTTCTACTCAGCTGAACAGTGAGGAGTATCTCCGTTAGCTAGCAAGCCAAGCTTAGTATTTCTAGCAGAGCTGCTCCTGGCTTACTTGGATCCAGTCTGTAAATACAAAAAAAAAGTGTGTGTGTGTGTGTGGGGGGGGGGGGAATACTCTAATAATCTTTGAAAGTATACAGGGAAATCTACAGACTCCACGCTCACTGGGAGGCTGGTCTGGACTTCTGACACTTAGATAAAGGGTGAGCAAATGTCTTGACCCTCGACCGATCCGTATGCAGGTCTCTTCTTTGATTTATAATGGCCTTTTTTGAAGTCCTCACCACAGAACTATACAGCAGCAGCAGTAATAACGACAATGGACATTAAAAAGACAAGCCTGTTTTAAAGGCAGGTTCTCTGTGACACCCTTTCAACAAGGCACACACAACTTTGTGTGCTACCAGTTGCTGGTGTTGCTGCCACTTGAGCAGAGTCGGTTTAGATATAAGAATAAAGAGACACGGGCTGGAGAGATGGCTCAGTGGTTAAGAGCACTGACTGCTCTTCCAAAGGTCCTGAGTTCAAATCCCAGCAACCACATGGTGGCTCACAGCCATCTGCAATGAAATCTGGCGCCCTCTTCTGGAGTGTCTGAAGACAGCAACAGTGTACTTACATATAATAAATAAATATTTAAAAAAAAAAA
>NC_034591.1:58109915-58129757 GCF_900095145.1 Mus pahari
CTTAAGACCCATCCCATAGGCAAGCACCAATCCCTAACATGAGAAACAGGATAGCCAGTGCTACACAGAGAAAAAAAAAATAAAAAAAAAAAAAAAAAAAAAAAAAGGATGGTTTGACCTATAAGTGTCAACTTAACTGTTAAGGTAGTTTCCCAAAAGGTTGTCCCAAAGTGTTCTCAAATCAGATAAGGATTCCCTAAGAAAGGCAAATCATGCTATTTCGCATTTATGAACACAGATGAAAAACTACTAATCATAGCAGTAGCAAACTGAGCTCAAAAAGGCATGTTATCATATCAAGCACAACACGATCGAATAACGCTTCTCATAAATGTAAGGGTAATCTGACACTACAAAACCTATCAACAGATTAGGGAATGAAGTCACATGGTTATTCACATAGATGAGAAAAGTATATTTGATATATAGAATATTTATTTAAAAATTAAAATATGACACTGTCTCTATTAACTACTTAGAGGAAATAAAATGTGTAATAGGAAATAGCTTCAACAACTTCATTTAGAAAGCAAACTAGACAGAAGTAAAAGACCCCTGATTTTCTCTGTTATTAAACATCATTTAGACTGCCCTACTCAGTCCAGGATATATAAGCAATAGAAAAAAGTACAAGGTTTGAAGATTAAGAAACAAAACTATTATTTGGAACTACAAAGACTTGTCTACAAGGCAAATTCAAAAGGATTCACAAAAACAGAAGGCTAACTACGTAACAAGCTTAATAGACCCAAATCAGCTATATTCCTATAGACTAAAAGCAAATGAGTACAAGTACAATTAATAAAATCAATATAACAAAATATAAAGCATTTATTATTTATTTTTATGTATACGGGTATTTTGCCTACATTTCTGTACAATATGTGTGTGGCAGTGCTCACAGAAACCAGAAGAGGCAGTCATTGGATTCCCTAGAGTAGGAGTTGTGAACAACCCTGTGGGTGCTGGGAATTGAGCCTAGGGCCTCTGGAAGAGCCAGTGCTCTTAACTACTGAGTCATCTTTCTAATCCCACAAGTTTGCTTGCCCACCTGCCTGCCTGTCTCCTTTCCTTTTCTTTCTCTTCTTTCTCCTCCTCCTCCTCCTCCTCCTCCTCCTCCTTCTCTTCTTCTTCCCCCCCTCCTTTTTCTTTTTATGGATAAATTATGGTAAAATGCATATAGAAATGAAAAGAGACCGGAATACCTAAGGAAAATTTGAAGAACTGTAAAAGAACATTCCCTACCAGATACCATGAGACAGTGAAGACTGGATATTAGAGAGGCCAATGAACTACAAGAAAGCCAAGGGCAGACCTATGCAATTTGACATCCTATAACTTAAAATGACGAAAACCACTTCTATAAACAAACTATTCTGAGAACAATTTGGGGAAGTCTTTTGGGAAACTCCTTCACTTAAACATAAAGCCGACACTAACAGGGCAAGCCATCTTGATGCCGGCAAGCAGAAAGATGACACAGAAGTGGTCTAAGATGGTGGGAAAATACAGACATCTGTGTCACATGTCTAGAGTATGTCTTGGTTCTGATGGTTCTGACATCTAGTTATTGTTTTTGTTTTAAGACAGGTCCTACTGTTTGGTGCAGGATGGCCTAGATTCACTATATAGCCTAGCCTAGTCTAGAACTCTCAGTTCTCCTGCCTCAGCCAGCTATGTATGGTATGACAGGTGTGTGCCACCACACCTGGCTGCTATATGGCTCTCAGCAAGTCCCTATGTTGGTCAAGTAGTGACAAATATATGGCAAAAATGTTGTGAGAATTAAACAAATTAACTGTAAAATGCCTGGCATAAAGAAAATAAATACACTTGCCTTTGGATCAAGTGTCTTTAAGGAGTGGCTTCTGGTATTGCACCAGTACTGTTAGTATAAATTGTAATACTTCATACATTTTCATTTTTTATCTTTGTAATCTTATTCTACAGTCAGACCATCTATATGGATAAAAGAGGAAGGTCCCAGCCCACAGCTTCTGCATGTCTGGTTTTCCCTGCTCTACAAATGAGGGAATAATCTCCAGGGCTCTTTGACTCTAAGAACCACTTCCACTGACTTGCCTTAGGTCATTGAGAATTGCTAGCAGATTTAGGATTAAAACCTAGGTTCCCTAGATGAACTTGTTTTACAAAGGTACAATAATAATTTCCCTAGACTCCGAGACTATCTAAATTTCTTCTTGGAATTGTCACTAGACACTTAGGGAGGTAATTCACTTGGGGATCATTTAGAACATTCCTGACATATTCCAATGTCCTGACAAATTCCACCTGCTCCTCACCAGGGAGTCAGTAGAGATATATGTCTGTCTTTTGGGAAAGCATTAACACGGATGATAGGAAATGAGCAACACAGAAGAGAATTACCTGAGCAAGCAGGCCTGGTTGGATCTGAAGAGGCTGAGCTCCTGGAGCCTGGGTGACGATGGGGACAGCATTTTCCATCCGCACTGAGTAGCCAGCGTGCTTGGAGGGAGAGGCCTGCAGGCCTGTTCAGTATATGGTGAGGGACAAGAAGGAGGTGAATGACAGAAACAGTGAGACCCTTCCAGGCAGCTAGCAAGCTTTACAGCTCAGCCACAGGGTGTTTGTCTTTTAGCTTCTAACAAGTTAAAAGGAGTCCCCTACTACCCACAAACACCCCCAACCAAATATTAAAGCATGTGTGGCCAAAACCAGGACAGTTAAAATGACAAATTACAAGAGGAAAACAATGGTTGCTGCCCATCGAGATAACTGAGTGTCACGGCAAAGGGTTCTGGGGACATCGTCCCTGGAGGGCTCCCTCTGGATTGTATGGCTGGTATCTGAGCATACATGACCTTGAGTTTTCTGTGTAAAGTGTGACAAGGTACACAGTCATCTCTAGCTGCTTCAGGTCCACAGGAAAAGAGCTCTGGGATCATGGCCAAAGGGGAGGCAGCCTTGGGAGGCACCATTCAGACAAATTTATATTCTCCACATGAAGTGGGCCTATGCTGGCTGTCAGAGACTGGCAATTTTCTACAGATACTGTACAGAGAGCATTTCACGTGAGGAAAGCTGGAGCTGACATCAGCATAACAATGGACTAGACAATGTGCCTCTTTACAGGCAGCTGGCTAGAGCCACAGTGCTGGCAGGTGCTGAGAACAACAACAAATGGACTTGGTACTAGAGCATAAGCCGCATTGTTTCTAGGTTGGTGGCAATAGGAGACCAGCCTCCAAAGTCAGCAGTAGCAGCATTCTTAGGAAGGGCTTTCTTCCCCGACAGGGAGCACTCCAGGAAGTAGCAGGGGTTAGAGCCTTAAAGGTGGTCCTGCAAGAAGCAGTTCAGCCTTACCTTGGAAGCCAGGGGGACACACGATGAGAGCTTGCTGGAAGGGGTCAGGTCGGGCACAAATTTGGGCTGTTCCCGTCTGCAGGGGCATGCTCCGAGGGGCCACTGCGGCCATGGATGCCGCTGAGGGCTGGTAGAGTGCAGATTGGTAGTTTAGTATGGAGACTTCGGGATTGGCTAAGGAAAGAGTGGCACTGGAGGTGGTGGGAGCCTAAAGGAATGACGGGGATTAAACAAAAATAAACAAAAATAAAAAATGAGGGAGGCGGTATGTTGGGAGACACGAATCTACATCAAACAAATGAATTTAAAGGAGAGTAAATCAAGAGCAAAAAAACAAAAAAACAAAACAAAACAAAAAACCAAGAAGAAGGGCAGGAATCCAGCTGAGCCCTCATTCCTGTGGGACCCACACCCCTCACTACTGAGAAGTTAGCTTAGTCTAGGAAACCATCTGGTTGAGGGGCTGGAATGTAGCTCAGTAGGGTGTTTGCCTAGCATGCATGGTGCCCTGGGTTCAATGCATAAAAACAGCCATGGTGGCAAATTCCTGTAACCTCAGCACTCAAGAGGCTGAGGCTGGAAGATCAGAAGTTTAAGGTTATCTTTGGCTATATATTGAGTTGAGGCTTACCAGTGCTACAGACAACAACAACAACAACAACAACAACAACAACAACAACAACAGATCAAAATGAACGTCTCTTTTCATCCTAGCTGGGTAGGTTTGGGCTGAGAGCCTTTGTATTTCTTGGATTCGACGGTGGAATGTGATGATGGAGAGGGTAGGACAAGCTAAGCCCCACCTTCCTTCTCCATGTCTTAGCTTGGCTCCTCCAACTTGAGGGGTTTCAGATGCACTTGCACTGTGCAGCCAGCCCACAAACCCTACTCAGCCTCCTCTCCCTTGGGTGAAGTAGTCTATGCTAGGTAGGACAAATCCTCGAAGAGGGTCCTCAGGCCTGGGTCCTATATAAACAGATCTTAGCTTGGAAGCCTATGTACCAGAAGGGAAGCCCAGGCAGAGTCTGCAAGGAGCCTCTTGCTCAGACGAAGGACAGTGCTGTGTGCAGACACCCTAAGCCCACTGTAGGACCTGCTACTGTAAAAGCAGTCGATGGCAAACATCAGGATCTCTCTTTTGAAACTGAACTTGTAATGGAGACAAAGCTGCAGAAGGGAAGCAAACTGTTGGGGATTCATTTGTTTTTCTCCTTAGCCTTCTGTATGTAGAGAGGCAGCAGTTAGCAATGGCTTCCTCCAGACTGAAGCGGTCTACGAGGAATTGTACCCTCTAGAGGTTGTAAGGACTAAGGGTTAAGGTGTAACCCTTAAGGAGCAGGTGGGCTCTGAGTAAATGCTCACGTATGTTTGGCCACATACACTTTAATATTTTGGGGGTGTGTTTGTGGGGGTAGGGGACTACTTTTTAACTTGTTAGAAACTAAAAGGAAAGTGTCCCATGTAAAAGAACGCGTAGATAAAGAGAATTTCAAGTGGAGTTAATGTCAAATTTCATAAAAATGTCAAGCCCTTGTTTCTCTTTCTCTTTTTTGTGGTGCTGCAGAAATCAAACACTAGGCACTTCCACTACTGAGCTATGTATCTAGTCCTACATTGCTTTTTATACTTAGATTTTGTGCTGGATTTTGGTTCAAGACAATACATTTATTTGAAAATTATTACCAATTCCTATAGCATACTTTTTTAGATTTTGAGCTGCATATTCTAACTGTGTGTGCATTTTCAGCAATCCTCGCAGTGCCTCCTGGAAGTATGGTGGGGGCATGTATGTACACGTAGGAGCTGGTGTCTGTACTGATGACAACACCCAGCTCCAGTTTTCCCCACCATTATTCTTCCTGGCAGCTAGCTCCCTTACCACATTTTCCACTGTCATCTCAGACACTATGAGCTCAGGCCCTGAGGGTTTCCTGCTGGAGGCCATGGCACCAGTCTCTTCCCATTTGCCTGGGCTTTCCCATCCTCTGATCAGTCACTGTTCCCCATGCCTCTGCCTTCCAATACCCCTACAACAATGGGCTGTTTTTAGTTGTTCTCTGGTGCCCAGGTCCTGTAAGCCCCTGGCCAGTGATTCCCTGCTCTCTACTTCTCTTTCAGTACTTGGGCACAGGATCATTTTCTTTTTTAATTTTTAAAAAACATGTATGGGTGTTTTGCCTGCATGTTTGTCTGTGTACCATGTGTGTGCCTAGTGCTCACAGAAGCTAGAAAAGGACACTGAATTTCCCGGAACTGGAGGCACAGATGGTTACTACTGCAGGGATCTGGGGTCCCGCTTGGGGTTCAATACTAATAAGGACACTGAGACACCTATATAGTTTAAGTCTGCTAGTCTGTCTGTGGGGGCAGGCTCCTGGTTAGCCTCTCACTTAAGTCAGCTTCTCCGCATTGTGTCTCTCTCCGTGTGGCTCGCTCTGCTCTACCTCCCCACCTTGCTCCTGCTCTTCCTTCTGTCTCCTGTGTCTGTCCTTTTGCCTGGTCAGTCTGCCCCAGCTCTGCCAGCTCTTTATTCTGCAGAAGGCCACACTCTTTACTCCTCCAGTCGGAATCAGTCAGCAGCAGGATGATACCCAGCCCACTTTCTGGGTTGTCTCTTGGCACTGAGGGCTATGTGACCTTCCCCATAGCAGCCTGCCTTTCTTTTTTAGGCAGGTGAGGAAGAGACAAACATTTACATATCCTGCTAGCCTGTGCTGACCCAGCAACTGACAATTGAGAACACAGGGACACACTTTTTCATACCCAATAAATATAGTATTTGTGGGGGTCATTCCTACAGGTTATGTATGAGCCACAACATGGGTCTAGGGATTGAACCCAGGTCCTTTAGAAGAGCAGCCAGTGCTCTTAACCACTAAGCCATCTCTCCAGCCTTGAATCATTCTCTCTTAAAGACCACTTTGCACATTAGCACCCTACTTTGCACGTAAGCACCTGCTCAAAACTTCCAGTAATGGCCTCATGAATGCAGTGTATGCATCTTGACCCAGTACCTTTTGCTTTCTATAGACCCTTAGGTACCTTCCTAGTCTGGTTGTTTTCCTAGCCTACTGTGAATATAGGCTAGTCATCTCATAGGAATCCTGTGGCCCACAGAGTAATCTCTGAGCCTTTGTGCTTTGGGGCCAGCCTTGGGACCAGGGCTCCAAAGCAGAACCTTCCCAGACAGTAGAGTTGAGCTATTCCTGTGTGTTCTTGTACAGTAACCTGTGACTGTGTGGCTCAATGCCTGCCACAGTGTGCTGGGCAGTGTGGTCAGCACCCTGACTGATGCCTCCTTGGAAGAAGGACTTGTGGGGGAGGACTTGTGATCCTCTGCTTGTTTGCCTTACTGACCTTATGTGTGTAGCCTGGATCTGGATCTGTTTTCAGCTCATATACTGCTTTTCCAGGAGTGGAACTCATGTCATGATATGAGTGCCAGCCCCCAGAGTGACCAGTAGGCATGCTGACCGTTTCCCTCAGTTTCTGATCCTGCTTAGGAATCAGCTGATGAAAGGATATGTGATGGTGTGGGTGATTTTTACCCTGTCCTCTGTGGTTCTAAGAGCTGTTTTGGATAACAAAGAGAAATAAGAAGAAAAAAATAAGTTCATTGGTAACTTATGTTATAAAGATAGGCCCAAGTGGGTTTGGATGCAGTTGTAATAGACATTTCAATTATTGACATCTCTAAGAACAGGATGTAAGCCTGACCTATAAATTCAGTTAAAATTCTTGGTAGAAGGATATATCCCTAAAAAAAGACACCTTGGAAATGTTAATAAAGAGGCTGACCTTAAGGATTAAACCAAGAACACGCAGGAAGGACTCCCTACTCAATGTTACTAATACTTTTTGAAAGTACATAGCAATTATGATATATTGGACCAACTGTCTTGAGACATAAACAATTATAGATTAGTGAGCACTTAGAAAAGTGTTAGTCTACTGGATATATGTTAAGAGCAACAAAGAACTAATTCTGTGTCCTTCCACTAACATAAATCTGTAGGTGAATTTTGTTGCTTTTAAACATTCAATGTTTAGGGTGAGCAGAACTCCAAGGGTCCCATGGAGTGAACACAGCACTGGGTTACTAGTGTGCAAAGGAAGTTTTGTTGAACTTAGAGAGCAGAGGCTGTCTAGGAGGTACCGGCTGAGGATTTCCACAGGATTTATCTGTGAATCAGTGTGTGTGCTTCAAGGCTGCAGACCCTGACACCAGGCTGCTGGAGTCCAAGCAAACTATCGCATATGTACTAACGTGGCCTTTGTTAAGAGGATTAATCACTTTATCTCAATGTCTTCCTCTAAAATGACAGTGACAATACGTATTCCACATGGATGCTGGGAGGACTGAATGGTGCCATGCTGAGAAAAGTCTGAGCCAATGCTTACTGCCAGAACTGTAGTCACTTTGTAACAGTATCAGAGGAGGGGAAGCATGCCTTAGTGCTTAAGTCTAGGTTATAATCTGAATTTGTTTTTCTGATATATTTAACACTTCCAAGTTCAGATGATGGAGAGTTTGCTCTCCGGATCTTGGTTTTGTAGGATAGCACTTCATCTTCTCAATGCTTAGCCTACATCACACTAAGTTAACAGCCTTTTTTTCCTCTGGTCCTACCTAGCAACCTTGCAAGTCTCAGTGTCATGGAGAAGGGAGGTGCCCTTACTTGGGACCTGCCATTGTGTTCAGTTTTGGTGATACTCTTTGGGACGGATGTGAGGCTATCATATCACAGGAAACATAGAGGTGGGCTGCTCTGATGTGGACAGGGAGCTACCCTATAGACCTCAGTCTGAAGGCTATAAAGAGATCTATAGAAGGGCTGGTGGGGTGGGGGAGTCACCTGACCTGATACATGATCTGAGGAGTGCCCGTCCCTGTGTGCTGTCTTACATAGACTGGTATTGGAAGGGACAGATAGATGGCAGATGGGAACAAAGAATTTGAGGTTAGAGCGTTAGGATTAAGAGTCTCCTAAGGACTGATGGGAAAACAAGCCTCAAGGTAATGAAGAAAGCATCAGTGGTTGCTTTGAGAAGCTCTAGATGGAAAGGCCTTAGCTTGAGGGCTAGTTGAAGGGCTGGTAAGAAAAGTCTTTGACCCTAAGCACAAGGGTACAGTGTGAGCTTTTCACTGGACAGATAGCGTCAGGAACACTGATGGCCTCCAGGGGGCAGCAGATTCCAGATGGCACTCAGTCCAAACAGAGAGAGTTAGCAACTAGAATTCAAGCTAAGAGGGGACAGCCCAGTAAAGCTCAGCGAATAAGAGCAATGCTGAAGGCAGGGGCCAGTGACTCCTTAGTGATGGGAGATCCCCAGCCAACAAAAGTGGACAGCCAGCTGTGGCATTCACACAGTAGGTTTTCATACTTATTCCTCTGCTCTGAAGGTGTATGTCCTTATGCAGAGGTATGAACAACACAAAGGACACGGTTGTCATTACAGATTGGTATTAGGGCTGAAGAGTCTGGGAACGCTTCTTTGGGGGGACTTATAAGACTGGAAGATGGGAGTAACAGTTCAAGCCTCTCAGAGTCTAGAGGTGGGAGAATTAGGATGTGGAGATTCTTCATTCAGTACCTATTTTCTGAGTGTATTTTCTGTCTGTATTTCAGACATCGTTCTATGTTGCCGAGCCTACCAATCTGCAGAAGGTTGAAAATCCACATGAAGGGAACCTCAGCTTCCTGTATCCCTTGGGAAAAGCTGCTAGAACTCCGGTGACAGACCTATGAGCTGGCTTTTCTATGACTTAGAGAATGAACAGCTTTTCCTCTCCTGAATACAGACAGCATGGACATAGGATGCAGGGAGGGACTCCTGCTAGCTCTGGTTCTACAATTTTTTAGCAGGCTCTTTCCCCCCATATCTGCTCAGAGAAAAATGGGAAGGGACACCATCTCAGGAAACAGTCCCAGTAGTCAAGACAGAGACCCCCACTTGGCCTCTTAAAAAAAAGGCTGAGGAAGCAGGTACTTCAGCTTACAGCCCCAAAAGGACAACATGGGGAAGACTGTTGGGGTTTGGAGGGGTATCTGAGTCCTCATGGTTAGCCCCACCCACCTTTCCCTGGTGCCTGCCACTCACCTGGTTATGGACAGTGGTCAGCTGGTTGTTAAAGGTCATGGTCAAGTTGGTGGATGTGCTGGGGGCCACGTGTGTGATGAAAGGTGTTTTGCTCTGGTTCACTGTGTCATACATATTCACCCGGCGCTTGCAAATCTCCATGTTTTGGAAACAAGATTTGACACTATACATGCAAAAGGTGGAGGCAGAGACACATGAACAAGAAAGGGGGTGAGGTGGGGGAAGGAGAGAAAAGAGAGAGAAAAAGAGAGAATGGTTAATCCAGTAAGCAAAACAATCACTAAATATCTACATTATCTTCAAACATCCTAGCTTTCCCCAAGTGTGCTACTGAACTGTCAGCACTGTGTGAGCAAATTTCCCATTGTCTTGCTGTTCTTTTCCTGCCTTGGATGGACAGACTCCCATATCACACACATGCTTCACTGCATCTCCCCCTCCCCCCATTACCTTTTCTCATTGCTCATTCTAAGTGTAGTGCTTGACCAACGAGATAAACTTTCCAACTAAGGACATTGGGAGCTGCTACAACCTACTTGCCTTCCTTAGGGCCAACTTGTCTAGCCTCTCACCATTCTAGCAACCCATGGGCTACTAGCACCATCTAGAGGTCAGCCAAATAATTCTCCCATCCAGGGCCATGAACTTAGGCTGATCTGACTCAGCAGAACCTGTCACGCAATGAAAACAACGGTAATGGTTACTAATTTTTACTGAGAGCAGTGATATGTGTTTGCAAGCTCCTATTCAGCCTTGCACCATCCACAAGACAGAATTAAGATCATTGTTCCAATTTTACAAGTGAAGCTAAAGGTCTAAGATAGATAACGTGCCAGACAGATAATCACTAATTGGCAATTCACACCCCTCCTTCTCTTCTACACATTCTTAACTTCCTTAATCCTTTCTTTTGTCCTAATTCTTGTCTAGTTCCATGAAGTAGAATTCTCTTCTCGATTTTCTTCCTGAATCAAAACTAACCCCTAATTACACAGGCATTGAAGGAGCACAGGTCTGAACATGAAGGCTTTTAGTGGCCTCTGCCATCCCATAAGCATCCACTGTGTTCTGCTCACTTCATATGCTGCTCCTCATGAGCTTCTGCCTTTTCTGTTGCTGTGGTCACTTTTGCTCAAGTGAGACAAAGCCTCATTTAATCTATGATTTAAAATGTCTGTTACAATAACTGGATATAACAAGGTAACACTTTTCTATCACTGTATACTATACAGGTATGCTCTATTTTGAACTAAATGGATGTTTTTAGGCTATCCCAGATTATTATTTTCATGAAAGATACATTCCAAATTTCAGAAATTGAATCTAGTCATGACCTAGAGAGTCCTACTTCTTTCTAAGTTAATGACTATTTATACTGGCCACTTGATACACAATGCATGGTGAGTAAACTGGTAGTCCTAGTGAGAAGAGACAGCATGCCTGAAGGTCGTGGCGAGTACCAAGTGCAATGCTGCATGCTTTCACACTGAGCTGAAGATGATAAAATGATGTGGATACATTCTTTTTGAAATGCATTTAAAGCATTCAATGATTTTATGATGGTTCAATGTATAGTTTTCAGGCTCTAGAGTTTTTGTTTTTGTTTTTTGTTTTTTGTTTTTCTACAATGGGCTAAAATTTGACTGTTAGGATAAGACTAACACTTTTACTTTGGGTTAGTTTATAAAACAACTGGCTTTTACAAATATGTACACCAAAATCTTGGTGTAGAAAAATGAGTGGTTTTGCTTTTACCTGCAAAACCTTATGTTAGAGCAGCTTAAGCTCAGGCCCACGGGTGGGGTCCACAGCAGGCTGGGTAGGCCTGAAGGCTTGTTCCCACTCTAGAGTTCTTCATGGTCTTCTGGGAACCTACAAAGATTCAGCCTACTCTCAGGTAGGCCTAGGGTAAGGTAACCTGCCTTTCCGTAGGGCTGACCTTCTAAGTTCTAAATTGCCACTGCTCCCAGTGAAACACTCTACAGAAACTTCCTTACTAAACAAAGAACACAGCCCTGCTCATCTAAGCTCCCAGGTTTTGGGTGACTGTTTGACTGACAGGGCAGATGGCCAATAGGAGCTCTCTGAAGCACCTGCCTCCCTCATCCCCCACCTCACTGTTTCCCTATCATCTTTCTTTATTCCTAAAGTTAAAAAGGATGGCTTTGTGGGGATTTGCTTTCTTCTCATGGGACAGACTGACACCTTCTTAACTGCCTCCTGTTGAGAAACAGCATAGGTGTTATACTTTGAGTTTGGAAGGACTGGGTGCAGAGTTCCTCTTTGCACTGGAACTTGACTGTTTCAAATGTTCTCTGAATCAAAGAGATACTGTCTGGTCTTGCTGTGCAAGTTGACTTACTTCACTAACTGCTATGGAAAAGAACTGACTTAAAAGATACACTTTATGGTGGTTGTGGCCCACTTGTTAAGCTGGGAGAGGTTGGGTCCAGCCTGGAAACTCAGTCAAATCTAAGTTTGGTCATAACGTTGCTGACTGTGGCCTTCAAATATCTATCTATCTCCAGGCTCTTCTCACAGCAGTCCTTACCCCAGGTCCTGAAAGAACCTTTCCTGAGCATGCTGCTGTCCCTGCGGAAATGCGAGGATGTGGCTCTATTCTCTCATGTCCCAGTGCATCACAGTTAAGGTTAAGGTGATCTAACCCACTTCCCATTCACAGAAGCCCCGTTCTCTCCCTCTCATCCCCGGAGGCCTTTCCAGCAGCCTGGTCTTCCTCTCCAAGCAGGTGGAAAGCTGATGAGGCCATCCTGATAACCTGTCAAAACCTACATTTCCTATCTCAGGACCTTGCTCTCACCCTTACCATTCCTTCCTTGGGCTGGCAGCCCTGGACTTTCTTCAGTCAAGCTCAAGCACCCTGTTTCCCTGGCCTCATTCCCCACGCTTCTGGTGCATTGGACTATAACTATTATCATAACTCTCTCTAGAGTGGAGCAGAGGACACTCATTGGGATCTACTGAGTTAACCTTCCCTTAGGTGAGCCATCAGTAGCATCCATTTGGGAGTATAATCACTATTATCACCAGCATATCCAACTGCCTCATCCATGGGTCATTCTCTCTGAGCAACTTGGCAGCAAGTCAACCTGGACAAACTCAGCTGTTTTCTCTACGCTTCACTTACGCCATCAATGTATGCTCGGACCCAAATGTTCAAAGCTCTTCCCACTTCCTTCCCTCTCCTAGGACTACAGCACTGTGTATTCCTGCACACCTATCTTTCTCCTATATTTCTCTGGTTAGTTCGCTATCATGTTCTGCACAAGTTACCAGGACCAACTCTCTCTCTCTTTCTCTCTCTATCTCTCCCCTCCCCCTCTCTCCCTCCTTCTGCCTTCCTCTTTCCCTCCCTCACATATTGCTTTTCTTATTTCTCTTTGTTTCTTTCTTAATATTCCTTTTTGCATGTGTATGTGTGTAGGAGCATATGTGTGTTTGTGGATATGTGGGTGTGCATGTAGAGGTCAAAGGTTGATATAGTATCTCTTTTTTATTCCTAAAAAGATTTATTATATATGTGTTTCTGCCTGCATGAATTTATGTGCATCACGTGTGTGCAGGTGTCTGAGAAGGCCACAGGGCACTGGAGCCTCTGGAGCTAGAGCTGCAGATGGCTGTGAGCTGCCTGATATGGATACTGGGAGCTGAACCCAGGTCCCCTGCAAGAGCAGCAAGTGCTCTGAACTGTTGAGTCATCTCTCTAGCCCCCAAGTCTTTCCTTGTTTTAACTTAATTTTTTAAAATTTATTATGTGTATGTGTGTTTTGCTATGTGTTTTTCTGTGCACTGCATATTTGCCTGGTGTTCAGACAGGCCAGAAGAAGGCACTGGGTCCCCTGAGACAAAAGTTATGGATCGTTGTGAGCTGCCATGTGGGTGCAGGGAAAGCAGAGTTAGCACGGAGCTGTCTCTGTGGCTTTCCTGAGTGCCTTTCCTGATGACCCTTCAAGCAGTCTAGCTAGCATGCTTGCTGCTGGGGTCCTCTATCTTCACCTCTTGAGCTCTGGGATTACAGGCAGACCACCTGACATTTACTGACCGCTGGAGATCCAACAGCAGTCCTCACATCTGTGTGACAAATGCTTTATCCACTAAGCCATCTCTCCAGCCACAATTATCATGTTCCACAATTATAAAGCCACCTTGTTCTCAACAGATGATGTCATCATCTACTTCTGAGACAGAAGCGGTCTGACAGGAACTCCCTCAACTTTCCTCTGCTATCCTGTGCACCTGCTGACACCCACATCTCTCCCACCATGTCATCTTTAGTGACAGGGTTCATCTCTCCACTCGGCAATAAACACCAACTCAGCAGAAACTGCTCACAAGTAAGTACCTTTTGCCTTGAACCTCTCATTTGCTACCAGATCCTTCCCATTAGTACTTCATAACTGTAACTTTGCAATTGTTATGAATCATGATGATATCTGATATGCAAGATGGTCTTTTTTTTTTTTTTTTTTTTGGTTTTTCGAGGCAGGGTTTCTCTGTGTAGCCCTGGCTGTCCTGGAACTCACTCTGTAGACCAGGCTGGCCTCAAACTCAGAAATCNGCCTGCCTCTGCCTCCCAAGTGCTGGGATTAAAGACGTGCGCCACCACGCCTGGCTGCAAGATGGTCTTAAGTGACCCCTGGGAAAGGAACATTTGAGCCCCAAAGTGGCTCCCAGTCAGGCTGAGAATGGCTGCTCTGATCTCTCCACACCCCCCATTTCTTCCTTCCTTTTCACAGTCTCACTTCTTGTAGTCTATTTCTCTGCTCTAACTTTATCTTTCAACCTGCCCTACAAGTTTCTGCTTGGAAATGGCTGTCACTAAAAGAACTGCCAAGATCTCAGACACTTTTTTCTAGATTACTAATACGGCAATAGGTTAGATCTGCATTCAACACGAGTTCAACCAGCCGTTCACCAGCCAGTCCTTTAACCAGCTGCATTGTGCTTGTGATAAAAGACAAAATCCTCCCTGAGCACGGCTTGTCCTAGCTTACTTCTGCGGCCTCGGCATGTTGCCCCCTGTTCCTAGGTCTGGTGTTCAGTCAAGCTGGAGAGTTCACACAGGCAGTGCCCTGACTTCTCACACCCATCTTTTCCCTCACCCTTCACAGGTTACATTCTTGGGTCTTCTGGCCTGCTGAGCAAGCTCCTTGTTGTATGGACTCATCATACCGCATTCCTTTCTTGGTAACAGCCACTGTCTTTTATCTTCTTCCCTGAAGACCATAGCTTAGCACAGAAGTACACAGTCCACTTTGTTCCTCTTTGTACCCCAGCGCCTGGTACAGCCCACAGTATGCCAAAGAAATGAAGCAAACTAGACAGTTCACTCTGGGACAGTTTTGGGACTAACCTTTGGCACTGATGCTAGATTGCTTTAGAACACTGCTGTTTTGCCCACTTCCCTTTGTGCGTTGATATCCAAGTTCATCTGGCCCCAAGGTCCCATGTTCCACCAATCCCTTCTTTATGGTACAAACTGTAGTCTTCAGCCCAACCTAGCCCCACAAGTGCTCTAAGTGCTTTGATGGGAAAGAGATCCTGATTTTGCTTACGTGCTGTATCTATAGCTGCTTTCAGCTATAACTGAGAACGGAGATGCAGTGTAGGAACCAGAGGGCTACAAAGCCTCAAGTATTTCCTATCTGGGCCTTTAAGTGTTGTCCTCGGTACAAAGCATAAGTAGGACACTTACTGAGTACTATGGGGAAAATCAAGCAGGTGTGTCATGGTGACAAAGGGGTGGTTCAGAGTTTCAATGGGAGTGATCCTCTTATCAGCATCTATGGTCAGCATCTTCTTTAACAGGTCAATGAACTCCCGTCGGTCTGCCTTCTCTACTAACATGTCACTCCCTTCCAAATCTGTTGTCATGTTCACCTGGAAGTAAGTGGGGACAGGTGAGTAAGAGTCATAGTATATCTTCTGATCTCAAGCTCCCATCCCAGGTGCCAGAGGGTAGACTGCCCCCCATGGTCCTGTGTGCTGCTACTGTCCATGGGTGATGGCTTCTTTTTTTTTTTTAAAGATTTATTTATTTATTATATGTAAGTACACTGTGGGTGTCTTCAGACACTCCAGAAGAGGGCATCAGATTTCGTTACGGATGGTTGTGAACCACCATATGGTTGACTGGGATTTGAACTCAGGACCTTTGGAAGAGCAGTTGGTGATCTTAACCACTGAGCCATCTCGCCAGCCCCAGGTGATGGCTTCTTATACTCTAGGAACAGAATGGCTGCGGGAGTTGGGTACTAGGTAGGAGTCGGGGCAGAAAGAGGCCACCATGGTTGACACCTGCACATACATCCCAGTGACAAGGCACAAAGCTGCTCCTGTTTTAACTGGCCAAGGTGAAATGCAGCTTTCATCACACCTTATTAAAAATAACCACAGGATGAAGGGTTCTGGAGGCCGATTGCATAACAGTGTGCATGCACTTAATTTTCCCCAAATTTACGTTTTAAAAAAGGCTAAGATGAGACACTTAATGCTATATGTGTTTTGCCACAAGCACACAACACACACACACACACACACACACACACACCCCGAAAGCTCCAAGATAAAGCAGTAGAAAAAGAAAAGATGGGGAAAAGTGTGTACAACCTCTGGAGAAGAAAAGAGCCTGGGTTCCCTCTTTCCCCATCTTTATGACGTCACCCTTCCCTTGGCCCCTGACTGGGACTAGAATGATTTCGGTCCCTGTGTTCCTGCCTCTGGCCAGGGAAGGGGTGCAGCTGAACACAGGGTTCCCCCCAAAGGCAGGCCTACTGGCATGGCCTCTGAAAGGCTTTGCTTTCCATGCTTGCTTTCTTTTTTTGTTTTTTTCAGGAGGGGCTCTGGAAAGCAATTTCAGTTTCCACAGGCTATCTAAGCTACTAATCAGCTGACAAGTGTACTTTACTCAGGACCAGGTTACACTCATCTGTGCTAAGAGGTGTGCTAAGTGTTTATTGGGCTACAGTCTTATTTCTCAGTGTTTAAAAGGAGCAGTCATTCTGGGTTGCTCAGAGTTTGGACTAGTCTCTACCTAAAAGTACCTGAAGATCTCGAATTATCTCTGATAGAAAGGTAAGGAAGGTCTGTAGTCTCTGCTAGTGAGCTAACAGTGACTGAGTGTGACGGTCTGAATTGTGCTTCCCCAAAGGCTAAATCCAAGTCCTAATCTGTGGAAGCTATGAATGTGACCTTGTTTAGCAATAGGGTCTTTGCAGATATAATCACGTTAAGATGAGGCCATATTGGATTAGGATGGTCCTGAACACAATAATCAGTGCTTTTATAGAAGAGATCTGACAGTGGGACCAGAGATGACACAGGGATAACAGCCATGTGGAGGGTAAAGCTGGATTAGAGTGATGTGGCTGCAAGTAAGGAATTCTGAGGCTGCCAGAGCCACAGGGAGGCAATCACATGGTTGCTGTCCACTAGGGCCTTCAAAAGGACTGTGGCCCCGAGGACACTGGCACCAGATGGTTTTAGCCTCCAGAACTATGAGAGAATACATGTGTGTTGTCTTAAGCCCTCCAGCTCACCTGATCTTGTTATGTAGGCCCTAGGAAACAGACACACTGAACCATGGGCATCAACTCCAATATACCAATGGGCTGGAGGTCTGAGCTCTGGAGCCAGTGCCTGCAAGCCCATGCAAGGCCCTTGGAACAGGTGAACATGAGGTTCCTGGTAAAACACTGAAGTAGCTACCCCCCACCACCAACCTGGTTTCTCTGTCTTCTACCCGAAGACTTGTTACTGGACCTTGACAACTCTCATAATTACTGAATGTCAGGTGCTCTATTTGTAGCCTAAGAGCCTTCTTAGCTTCCAAATCCCAATGCTTTGATAGTACACATTTATTATATTTAAACTGTATTAGGATTCAGGCCCTTTTAGCACCAGTAAGGTTGGCCACTACCTTACAAACAAGAAGCAATACAACGGAGCTATTCTTTCTAAAGAGTGGTTTCTGAGACCAAATGGTTTCTTACTAAGTATGTTATATGATTGTTCATAAGCAAAGGTAATGAGCACAGTTAAGTATATCACTGCTGGTGGGTTTTTACTTTTTATTTTCATTTATTGTTTTTAAACAAAAAACAGGGTTTCTCTACATATCTCTAGCTGTGCTGAAACTCACTATGTAGACTAGGCCAGCCCCAGCCTCAGAGATTCCACTTGCTTCTGCGTCCCAGAGTGGTGGGACTGAAGGCATGCCCTGCCCTGCAGCTGTTTTTTGTTTGTTTGTTTGTTTTGTTTTTTAAAGGGCCTGTATTGCATATTCACTCACAGAGCTTACCTGGGCCATATCATCCAAACAGTTGAAAATGTACTTTCTTGCTTCTTTTGACTTAATCCCCGTCTCTGCTTCATGGTCATCTGGTGTCTATTGGAAAAAGCAAAACCTGGTCAGTCAGACGGTACCTCTCAAGTCACTGATCTCCAGCTCCTGGGTTCCTGCTTCCACCCATGGTCTTTTCTCACTTTGCAGAGGAGGAGACTTTGGTTTCTCTGAAAGTGTCCTGCACAAGAGCTCCTTTCTCTGTCCATCCACATTAGCTCACCTTCCTTCCGCCCCAGACTCCCACTCATGCCCACTCTGGTATAGTTACCAAAGAATCTAAAGAGAACATGAGGCCACGACCTTCCTACTCTGCAGCTGAAGGTAAGATTCCACCCGGGAAGACCAGAGCCCTTTGTGACATACCTTAACATTACATTTTACTTAGCAATCCCATACACCTACAGCTCCTATGCTGTTTCAAGGCACATTAACTCACTAAATGCTCTTCACAACCACAGGCATTAGGATGACTGCTCTCCTCTTTTACTACATGGAAACACAAAAATAGAAAGTTCTGGGGTACTACCAACATTCCCAGTTTACAAGTGGCAGCTGTTTCCAGAGCCTGTATTCTATGCTGCTCTTTCAAAGACACTTACCAGCTATTGGCTAGGAAACTACTTTTCCTACTTGCCATGAGGTTTGGACTCATCAATGGATCTAAGGCAATTAATTCTGGATAAAGGCCAGCACACTTTAAGCAGTTCAAGCCCTAGGAACAGGTGAACATGAGGTTCCTGGTAAAACACTGAAGTAGCTACCCTCTACCACCAACCTGGGTTCTCTGTCTTCTACCTGAAGACTTGTACTGGACCTTGGCAACTCTCATAATTACTGAATGTCAGGTGCTCTATTTATAGCCTAAGAGCCTTCTTAGCTTTCAAATCACAACGCTTTGATAGTACATATTATATTTAATATGGCTGAGGTCTGTCAAAACCAAACCAAACCAAACCAAACTCAGTAAAACTCAACCTACTGCAAAAAATGAGCATACTATATACTTAAGTCTTTATTACTATCTCCTTCCCAGGAAAAGTATGTTAATTTTAATTACAAGACATAATTAAAGTAAAAGCAAAATATATTTCCATTAAGGTGAAGTCACCAAGAATTTATGGTATCCAGCAGGCCACTTCATTGTCCTAGATGAAGATCTGCTCTCTTCCCAGGGGTTTGTGACATTTGCATTGTGTAGGCTACTTTGCCTGCCTTGGAAAATCCCTCTGTACCCTACAGGGTCCAGCACAAGTATTGCTCCCTGCCCTTGGCCCTGGCTTGGCTTTTTCTTGGCTCACTTAGGTCACACTATTTCCCATGTTCTTTCCTTGTAGGAGGAAGATAGTCCATATGGTAGCCTAGAGCTTGGGGCACTGGTCCTGTTTTTCCATGGACAGTGGGTTCCTTAAGAGCATAGTGTGGCTGCTTCATCTGTCTAGCACGAAGCAGTCATGAAGGATCATGAGATTAAATTCCAGAAATTCAGCAGTCTTCCCATGGGACACAGTCTCTCACGCAGCAGTGAGTCAAGGAAACAGGTGTTTTCAAACATTCAGATCCTGCAACACCTATATTCACAACTCTATCCTAGATCCCCATTTTGCTGGCCAGATCAAAGTCATCAATTTGTAAATACCAAAAGTTCATTTTTGTCTTTCCTTCTTTCACTATTAGGCCATCAGTGTCGAAGTGAGGGAGTGTTTTTCCTACCTTTAGCCTCCACAAAGGATATGGTGAGTCTGTGTCACGGTTGAAAAACCTAGTTGTCTTTGTCCCTGCACTTAATAAATATTCAGCTGGTAAACCCTGTGTTTGTGAAATATACCGAATCTGCAAGAAAAGATGAAAAAGAGGTCAGGGCTTTTCCTGTCATGGTACATATGGTATACTGATGGCTCTAGTGGCTTTGAGAAAAATGGAATTAATTTTAGAGGAAAAAGAAGTAAAAAGAAAGAAAACACACACACACACACACACACACACACACACACACACACAGAGAGAGAGAGAGAGAGAGAGAGAGAGAGAGA
>NC_034591.1:58130258-58148789 GCF_900095145.1 Mus pahari
GAGCCACCATGTGGTTGCTGGGAATTGAACTCAGGACCTCTGCAAGAGCAGTCAGTGCTCTTAACCACTGAGCCAACTCTCCAGCCCCGAGAGGCTCTCTATTCTTTAGCTTTGTCATCTAGTTAGAAGAGGATGTAGTTAGCTTGCAAGTTCCGAGTAAGGGTTGGTGGGTGGCAGTACAAGAGACCTACAGTGAAGCATGTCTGTGGGCTTCACCACCATCACATTCTGACCACATGAGCTCATGACCTGATAACCACACCACAAACAGTAGGAAGTTAGCTTTTGTAGCTGAACATCTGGAATTCTTTATAAAGATTGCCTAATATTTAGGCAGGAATTCCGAAACAGTCTACTTTCAGGAATACGTAAAAATAGCTGCTCTCGCTTAAAATAAGGCAATTAAGTCCAATATCCACTCATCCCAATGATCTTTGTCCTAGGCATTTGTATTAAATTTCTTCAAGGAAACACTACTATTACTTTTCCCATCAGAGTCTAAAAGGTTGATTTCTAAAAAAGTTCTTTAATGTTACAACTATAGAACCCCATTCATGAATAGATCATCTTGCGAGTCAACCAGAGTTCTATTATAAACAGTCCACTCCTGGTTGTAGGAGCTAATGTCTCTGTAAATGACAGACAAGGACACAGAAATTTTAAAGGCATTTTAAAGAGAAAGTACACATGTATTTGGCAATCAAGATCAGATCACAAAGTCTTTCTTTTAAATTTTATTCATGTACATGTGTATCTGTGTGAAGGAATGTTACAGATGTGGGGCAAGAGGGCACTAGATCCCTTGGAAATGGAGTTAGAGGCAACACTAAATCAAGGGACAAAAGATTACAAACATGTGTGATATAAACACAAACATGAGAAGGCATGTACCACAGCACATACCATACCTCAGCACTTTGGAAAAACAAAACAGAATGCGAGGACAAAGCTAATAAACAGAAGCAAGCCTCAAGCACACATCTTTCCTTAATCCTTCTCTTCAAGTGTTACCAAGACTATATCTGCTTCCTCCACACCCCATTTCTCAGAGCAATGGCCTCCTAATTGTTCCTGCCTCTCCACTGCACCCCAGCTTCTTAACCTTGTCTCAGATGCTCCTACGCTCACGTGTCACACTAGAAGGATCAGGATGGCCTGTGCACTGTCATAGTCTTGGTCAGCATCTCAGCTCTGTGTCTTGAGAGCAGCCTCTCTTCTATACAACTGCCCACTGCTCCTGCTTTGCTAGGCCTGTCTTCCTAAGTGCTACTTTCCCATATCCCAATTTCCTGCCTGTCCATACCCTGTGCTAGAGCATCCTTCTTCTTTGTCCAAATGCTCTATGTACCATCTTCTTCCCTTTCTATTCTTTCCCTACATGATTATCATGGTTTTGTGTTTATTCTGAATAATGGGTTGGGGGATATAGCTCAGGGGTAGTGTACTTGCCTAGTATGCACAGGGCCCTGAGCTCAATCTCCAGTATTATGAAACAGGTATGTTGGAATCTTATTTAGAAATAAGGTTGTTGTAGGTTTAATTAGTTAAGATGAAGTGTATCATAGAAGATGGGTCCTAGTCCAATATGACAGGTGTCTTTATTAGGACAGGGAAATTTGGGCTCAGACACTGACAAGATAGCCACATGATGACAGAGGTAGAGACTGCATTTATGTGCCACAAGCCAAGGAGTACCTACATCCACAAAAAGCTAGAGAAGGCAGGGAAATATCCTCTCCTCCATCCTCAAGGCCCAGCTAACATCATGACTCTGGTCCTCTGGGCTCCTGAACATCAACAGAGTAGCTGCTGTTTCAAGCAGCACATTTTGTGGTCCTTGTTTGCAGCTCTAGGAAACTTGGCACAGCAATCATGCCAACCCTCGACATTTAAACCTCAGTCTCATCTCAAAACTGTCCTTTCAGTTCTAGGCTCCCTAGATCTCTTTGCAAGAGATCCAGGACCGATCCCTTTGCCCAGGCCCAAAGTCTATCTCAAATGAATCCCTCTTCTCCCTCTCCCCTGGTATAACTCTGGTCTCAGCAACTCTTTACCTGGAGCTTCCTGTTTTCCCTTTCCTCAATTACCTTCCAATCAGCTTGTGTCTCAAAGCCCTCAGTGGCTCTTGCTGTACTCAGAATATATGAATCTCTCTCATGGCTCAGGGATCTCCCTATCCCCAGTTAGGGACCAAGTTTGCCTTTCCACTGTCATTTCAAATCACTTTTGTACTGCAACAGGCTCTGGTGCCAGCAGTGTCTTTTCAAGTTCCAGAATACCTGAAGCACCTTCTGGATCAGTAGGCTTCAGGTAATGTAGTTGCTTCAGCTTCTGTGCTTGCCCCATGGGTCTCAAACAGCTTCCTCCTCATCTTTCACAGCTCTGCTAATTGTCAACACCATAGACAGACCTCCTCTGACACCAGTTAGTTGCCATCTCCAGCACCATAAATGTCACCTTATAGCCCTCTCCCCGATAACATCCTTACTGTCTCTCTTCCTCTATGAAGCCCATGAGGGCAGCCCAGTGCCTGGCATTTAGTTGCCACTTGGTCAATACATACGTGTTGATTGAACACACCATGTTAAATATAAGAAGTGTGAAACATGAGTCAGGGTGGGAGTTCTGTGCAATGCAGACGAAGGAGAAGCAAGGGGTAAGTCTTCACAAGGAACTAAGTCTGGGCCCTGTACAGGAGGACTCAGCTAGGGATAGCAGGCAGTGAGGCCCAGAGGCGCATGTGCATATCAGCCCATGCTCAGCTGCACAGACACCTGAGCAAGGGAGACGGGAGGAGAGCCTGTGTGGGTATCTGCAGATGGTTCACCAAAGACTTACAGCAAGAAAGGTGAAATGTGGAAACCTGAAATTGGTGCTGAGGTCTCTCACAGTTACGATTTCACCCCTCTTTTTTATTTTGGGGTGGGGTGGGGTGTCACTGTACCTCTAAAGTAGATCGCTAAACTATACCATGAAGTTGTACCATGCTCGGCTTTCACTGGTACTAGGTAAATCAAGTATTCCTCAATTCATGCTTCTATTATTGTTACTAGCTCAGCTCTTGCTTTTGGCTTCAGCCTTCCCTTTTATGTCTCAAAGGATAAGTTCCTTTCTCTGTGCATATGAAACCTATTTTTGAACTATTTTTTCTCCTTCCTACCCCTTCCAGTCTTCCTTACTCAAATGTATGCTGCTCACTTTGCATCTGCTATCTACATAAGTAGATCAAGATATAGACATGAATGGCAGACTGGTGCAAGGGATATTAATTAAGCATCTGCTGTCCCCAAAGAACCATCTTAAAGAAATCTCTCTGATTATTTAGGACACCAAAAACCCTTTGAACATTCATGAAGTGTCAAATAATTACACCTAAGACAGAGAAAATACCTTCTTATATCCTAACATGGCACTAAAAGTTCTTCTTGGTTTCCTTCCTTTTTTCATAGCAGGGAGAGATGTCTCATTATAGCTCACTATACAGCTCTGGCTGGCTGTACAGTCTGTCTCTGAAACTCACAGACATCTGCCTGCCTCTACCTCTCAAGTGCTAGGATTAAAAGTGTGCGCCACATGCCTGGTTAAGTTCTAGTTTATAATAATAATAATAATAATAATAATAATAATAATAATAACAACAACAACAACACCTCTGTCATTTTTGACCCTTCAACACATTTGCCTATCTGTCTCCTTTTAAATCTATAAGAATATGGTCTAGGTCCCATTTATCTTAGATTCCAAGCTAGGTACACTGGCGCTGCTCTTTCAACAGCTGTTTGAGGCCCCAGGAAAGAAAAATACTTGTCAGGCCAGTGAGGAGGCTCAGCAGTGAAGGTATCTGCATTCATAGCAACCTGAGTTTGATTCCTAGAATCTAGGTAAAGGTGGGAGGAGGGAACTGACACAAAGTTGTCCTCTGACTTCCATGTGCATGGTATGATGTATATATGTGCACATGCAGCACTAATAATAATAGATAAACTTTATTTGAAAAGAACCCACTTCTCTCTTTGGATGCCTGCAATCTTTGGGGACATGTGAATACTCTGCTGTGATTTTATACATATCTTGTTCCTATGATGCTAGACTCCAAGGCTCTGAGTTCATGAAGGCTCATTCAAAAGTCAATTCTAAAGTTCATTTTTTTTTTTTTCTGTTCAGCTTCCCTGACACATATTCAGTAGCTACCAAAGTGCCCACTCTTTCATGAGGCATACTCTGACCAGGTCACTCCACACTGGGCTTTGGCTTCGCTGCACTCAAGTCTCTTATTCAAATGTTTAGCCATTCAGTGTTACCATGTGCCAGGCACTATGCTGGGGCTCAAGAGCAAACAATAAACCAAAGCCTGGGGCCTCTTGGAGGTCACTATCTACTTAGAGGCAGCTTCACACAGACAGCACAGGTTTACCACATGGAATGTGTACATATTACATGAAGAAGGGCAAACTGGGCGAGGAAAGACAGAGCTGGGGGGCTTCCCATGAGAGCTCTGAGCTGAGCCTTGTACCTGGAAAGGCAGGGGTAGCCTCCACGTACAAGGCAGTGAGTACTCCTCCCCCATGTCACTGCCCGGGCTGTGGACGGGTCCCCATATACATTTCTAGAAGGGATGACTGTGCCAACCACAGCACCCAGCAGCTCCCTCTGGAGGCTGGCGACATCACCTTGGCAACACTATGACAAGAGACACACTGCTTTGACTCTTCTAGATTCGGGAGGTTTGTGGTCACATTCCATGGAGGTTGTTCTTGTCCTCGGAGTTGTGCCAGTACAAGAAGGACCCTGGGCACATGGATCTCTGTTCTGCAGATCACTCAGCTGACAGCTGTTCTACCTTATACTGCATGGTGCCACCTCATGCAACCATTTTAAAGAATCTCACTACTATTTTGGTGCATCAAAAATACTTTAAACACATACATGAAGTGTCAGACAAAATTGTACCTAAGAAAGAGAGTGACCATTCCTTTCCAACATGACCCTCATAAGATACGATACATTCCACTTTCTATGGGAGGTTAGAAAAAACAACTGTCACTTTCAACACATCAATGACTGAAGCTTTGTTATTAGCTCCACTGCTCTCTTGACAGTGCACATAAGGAATAAGTTATTCTTCGCTCAGTCTAGACCACATGATCCCGCAGAGGCTGGCTTCCAAGAGAGGTGTGAAGACTGTAGCCAGGAGCCCAGTGCACATGGGTCCAATCCTAGTATTTTTAAGTACTGGCCATATACCTCATTCCAGAAGGAGGGGCCAGAAAGAAGGTTAAATAGAGCATGGCAGGAAGTACCTCACAGAAGCTCTAGGATAATCATACAATTCTAAACAACTTACCTATTATCTGACTTACTCTACACGGCAGCAGTCAAACAAAAAGACTACCCCTTTCTGGTGTTCTTTTTGGTGCTCTGAGTCCAACCCAGGGTCTTGCTCATGCTAGGGACATGCTGCTGTTACTTCCATCGCTCCTTCTCCTCATGTGGAAGACACCCTTTCTTCTTCACATTAGAAGCCACAGCCACAGACCTCTTATCTCACTGTAGAAGCAGAACTCCCTTCTATAACCCGTCTTCCATTTATCTGGTCTAATTCAGATGGCAGCAGCATTCACAGAACTACAAGGTGGGGACTGAGAATGCAGCACCTGCCCTGCCCTGCCCTGCCTGTGGGTAGTCTTCCTATCAAGGTGGTAGTTGAGATGCCAGTGTGATACCCTGGGAGCAAAACCCAGGGAAGAGGTCTGAGGATCTAAGTGAGGAACTGACCCTGTGTGTACTCACAACATTCATTGCAGCAGAGGTCCGTGCTGTAGGAGCTGGGCACACATCCTGCTCACTCCAGTGTCCTTGGCTAACCACTGGCCCAGAGTCAAGTATCTTACTCTTGCCCACAGTCTATGACAGAGCAAGGGCAAGGTTCACATGCATTTCTGATGTAAGTGCTCAGTCTGCAGACCATTCAGAGAGCCTGGGGGAGAGCTGAGCATGTCTGGGAAAATGCTACTCAATTTCTCCAAGTTTTATTTTACCCTCTATAAAATGTGATTATTAATCTCACTTTTCCTCTTGTCTGTATAGTAGCTTATGAAGATAAATTATGGCCAGTAGAATCATAAAACAGTTTGAACTCCTTGGAAGCAAGAAACTCTATTAGTCCCTGGTATTTTATAATCACTGATATTATAAGGTGTACTCAAATTGAACTGCAGTGAAGAAGTCTGTTCCTACAAATATATGCAGATTGAAAGTAACCTCGATATGGCTGGGGCAGAAGCAATCAAAATGTAAAATTGTATTTCAGATGGGTTGTTAAATCTTATGTTTCTATTGCAAAACTAAGGAGACTTGGCAATGCTGCCATGAGTTCTGAGCCACTGCTGGGACTGGTGGCCTGGAATGGAGGCATGGGACTCCATCAAAGCCACACAGGGCCCAAAAATAGCAACAGAAATCTGAAGGAGAAGGCAAATCTGAGCGGAATGAGAGCTCAGAAAACAGACTACAGGGTAAAGGCTAGAGGACACCTTAGGGTACCACTCAGGATGAATATTCTTGGATCACAGGTAAGGCTGCCAGGAAAACAGTCCTGCATCTGTAGAAATGAGTTCAAACTGTGTCCTGGAAGTCACAGGGCAGCCCAACTGGAGATTTAAACAGTGATGTAGGCCTGGCTAGTCTCAGGTCAACCAGGGATTTAGTTTTGAAAAAGATACAACTTCTTCAGCAAAGTAGGTAGGGGAGGGACTGATTTGTCTTTGATTAAGGGGATGAGTAGAAGGGAAGAGGAACCCATGGGTGAGGTTCTTAGATGTAAACACTGGGAGATATCCACTTGGACCTCCCGTTATGTGAGTTTATAAGGAGGCATGCTTGGACCCAACTCAACTGCTGGAAACCTTGAACTTTTGGCCTCACTCTCCAGCTCTAATGAGCTGAAGAAACATCACAGCAGAGATCGATAATGGGTTTTGAGTCCAGAAGGAAAGCTGAAGAAACCCTACTTAGCTTTACGGGTAACAGCTTGATGCAACAGAGAAAACACAAAGCAGAGATCTCCATGTAGATCTGTGGCCACTGCTCAATGCTCATAAAATGGTGCTGATGAGGATTAAGACCTTTGAGACCCTCGCTGAAAACTGTTTTTGGCTATCACCAAAAGAAATGCTCAAGACACTGAAACACAGCCTTGTGTCCATATGGGAAGGTGATATAATCACAGTTCAGCCTACATGTTGACATCTGTCTCATGCCGCACTTGGACAGTTTCCAAAGGATGCCGTCTTTCTTGATCTTACTGGCCATTTCCAGCACAATGTTAGGATCAGAGGGGTAGATGTTTTTATTTGTATTGGCAGTGAGCCTCTTAGTTCTGAATGAGCTTTTTTTCCAAGTGTGCACTAATA
This sequence comes from Mus pahari, assembly GCF_900095145.1. NCBI lineage: Eukaryota > Metazoa > Chordata > Mammalia > Rodentia > Muridae > Mus > Mus pahari. Next base: position 58,137,671 of record NC_034591.1, read on the forward strand.
CACATGTATTTTCCATGCTAATCCTTGATTCCTAGGGCTACTACACTTCTGCCAAGGACACCATCAAAATCAAACTCTAGTTCTGTCGCTTACATATGGAAGAAAAAGTTGGCTCTGGGACACAAACTGAATATAACACAAAGGCCTCTAATAGTATTGGTGGGCTGAAGCCAGCTCTCAGATTTCTAAGGTAGATTCTGACATTAGCCTTGCATTTTGTTTGTATGTACTAGGGAAGGTAAAACAAAGCAAAGAATACAGCTTGGTGGTGTATTCCTTTAATAACAACACTTGGGAGGCAAAGGCAGGTGGATCTCTGAGTTCAAGGCTTAGTCTGGTTTACAAATCTAGTTCCAGGACAGCCAGGGCTACACAGAAAAACCCTGTCTCAAAACAGTACCCTCCTAAACAAACAAACAAACAAACAAACCAAACAAAGAATACACAGAGACATATAGTCACTTAAATAAAGCTAAATTGGCTTGACATTTGATAAACCAATAAAGAAGAGAAAGAAGTAAAAATAAAAACAAATTCCCCACTATGAGTATATCTCACTGAGAATGTTCCTAGGAAAAACCAGCTTAGATCTTTTCTAGGAAGAGCCACCAAGGTTCATCTCAGAAATACTCAGCAGCCCTGAAATTCCTAGAATCCTTACCTCCCTGGCTGGGCTAAGCTTTCATTGCCTGTTTCTGGTCTGGGTGGCCTACATTTTCCAATCTTGTCTCTGGTGTTTTACCAGGAAGACAAAAGTTGCAGGGGAGAGCCCATGCAGGGCTACAGTGCCACCGGGATAGGCTTTATGTTGGTGCCTTTTGCCAAAGTATATGCTCAACAAATGTTAGTAGATAGTTACTAGTCAGAAAGACACAAAGAAGTATACAACAATGCCTAGGAAGAGGCTGGGCATGGTGGCACACGCCTTTAATCCCAGTACTCGGGAGGCAGAGGCAGGCGGATTTCTGAGTTCGAGGCTAGCCTGGTATACAAAGTGAGTTCCAGGACAGCCAGGGCTATACAGAGAAACCCTGTCTTGAAAAACCAAACAACAATGCCTAGGAAGATGTCTCAAAACATGGAGGGCTATATACTCCACTTCATGTTTGATCCCTACTACCCAGATAAAAACTCAGAAGTGGCAATCCTCATTTGCAATCCCAGTTCATGTGGGAGGAGAGAGGAGGATCCTGGAGTTTCCTAATTAACCAGGGATTTCCAGGCTCTGTCTCAAAAAAAAAAAAAAAAAAAAGATTTCTGGCCTCCACATGCACACACACAGAGAAAGGGAGGGAGGGAGGCAAGAAAGGAAGAGAGAAGAGTGAATGCATAAATGTGTGTATGTTCATCCCATTGTACACCTATATACCCTGCACAACTGCAGAGAGAGAGAGAGAGAGAGAGAGAGAGAGAGAGAGAGAGAGAGAGAACAAAAAAGATTAGAAAGCAAAGACAACTACAGCAAAGAGCATCCCAGAATGTCAAAACCCTTTTGTCTTCTGCAACTATCCTTTCTCCTCAAAGGACCTTGAAACCTGTGCCTGTATGCCAAAGACACACAAAAAATGGGTGGGAGTCACATTGGTGAAATGGACCTCCTGCCTCAGCTGTCCCCTGCCTCATGAAAGTCAAAATAAGGTAGGTCTGACAGAACTAGAAAGGACAGAACTAAGAGACAAAGTAAGCGGACAAAACCATGCACATGCGGCGACATGCTTCTTACAGTTTCTTCTGCTCAATGGTTTCCTTTTGCTTTGTTAAGTATGCTGACTGAAGCTGAGGGCTAAAATTGTGCAGTTATAGATTCTAAGGGGACACCTGCTGATTCTGGAAAGGGCCAATTCAAACATCTCTGTCATCTGCCATGGCTTTCTGAGGGCAACCCCTCATTCCTCTACCCTGAAAGGGAATCTGGAATTTCAATTTCTGAGGATCAACTGCACATACAGCATCATCCCTATATTTGGCCTGGTGACATATCAAAACTACCAACAGAGTGAAAGTCTGATGTCATGCCATGGAGGGGCTAGCTTTTTTTCATGTCAACCTAGTAGTCAAGGCTCACTCTCTACCAAGACAGTGATATTACTTATGTGTCACTTTGCTGATTTAAATGTCAACATTCACACTGCTCTGACATTTAGCTTTGACTGATTCATTCTGGGTACTTGGTAAATGTTTGTTGGGTAAATGAACATGAGCTGAGGAGTGTCAGTGCTTCCCTTTCCACAGTGCCCTGTGCCTGGACTGGAGAGACCTTTGCGCTCCAATTCATAGACAAGTGACTGCACCATAGACAAGGCTCATTTCTTCTACCCTCATCTGGTCATGTGATTTGTAGGGTTAAATGGCAAAGCCACTTTTTATTGCTGCTGATTAGGGATAAAAGAGAGGGTTCTGACACTAGAAACATATTCTTTGAAAAGGAGGTACATTTGGTGTCACTGACTGGAACCAGACCAATTCAGAGAGCAGAAGCCAGAAACCTAAGCTATGAAAAAGACCCCACTGAGCACAATGGCAGGCATGCTAGAGGGTGAATTTCCACGGCAGTGGCAGGGAGAGCATCAGAGATTTCCTTCTGATCACTGTATAGTGAGTGGAGGATTATCAGAACCAAGGGCCAAAGCCTGCTAACACCCTGCAGAGCAAGTTCTCAGCAGAAACTTGGAGCTAGCTGATAGGGTATATATTGACCCAGTAAAAGTAGGATGTGGCTATCTCCAAGCAAGCAGGCATGTGTAGGCCTAGATGGGACATGGAGATGAGGCCAGCTCTCTAGGGAAAGTGCAAATGATCCTGGTTTTGCCAGAAAACCAAACCTGCAAAGGGAACTCTCAAGAGTATGTCCTTCAAGTCTACAGCTGTAAACACCCATAGAACAGGTTTCACTATGGCCCACTGTCTTTACAATATGATCTCCTGGGATTTGCCCAGGGCCAGGACAAGGGAAGAGCTCTTGCAGCTATAGGCTGGTTGCTTCAACAGAAGTTAGGAACAGGGGTATTCTGCTGAATAAGGTGGGTACAAACTCAAGCTAAGGGCAACTTATTTAAGGGATAACTTTCAACAGTCATGTGCTAAGGAAATAAAACTAAACCCAAATTTGCTTGCTTATGTCTTAGAGCCACAAGAAAGGCTCAGCTGTCTCTTTAAATCTGCCACTAGGCAGAAGTGTCGCAGGCAGGTAATCTGAATATCATCTGAACCATCAACTCACACAAGGACGGATGGCATTGCTATCCCCTGGTGACAGCTGCTGAATCCTGACACACCCACAGAAAACTAAGCAGAACACAGACGATCTTTCTTTTGGTGCAAGATGCTGAACTATTCCCTCAGGTGGAAATACCATTGCTCCATTTTCCCCATAAACTGCAGGTTTTATTATAACAATAGGGCCTCTTTTGTAATCTAAGAGCTGGGATTGCAGGCTTTTGGAAAGGAGCAACAGCCAGAGATTAGAACACCAAACACTCCTCTAGCAGAGTGAGCTAACTGGTGGGTACTGGAACTATGGAGTCGCTACAGTTGGGCTGAGAAGTAGAGAGGAGGGAGAAAGGGACTGTGCGGCAAGGCAATATGGAAGGCTGGAAGGCTGAAAGGCTGTGCTCTCCACGAAAGCCTCCCATCTCCTGTTACTTCCTCCATCACCTCCAGCACAGTTTTGTGACTTTGGAAAATGGTTTTTGTTCCCTCCAGGACAATCCCTCCCCAAGGGGATGTGCTTTGCTCTGTCCTCCCACTTACATTAGAACTGTACCCACTTTCACCGGTAGGTTTAGCCAGTCACCTCTTCACCTAGACTGGAAGCACCCTGGGGTCACAGGCTCCACATCCTGGTGTCAGTGCACCTTGCAGCACCCCGTAGAGCCTTATACACAGGAAGTGGGGGGTGTGAACAGAACCGCTTAAATTTGTTCACATGACAGTAGTGATGGTGATGGTTCGTTCAGCACCTCTCTCCTACCATAAAAACCTAGAAGGTGTTCTATCACACAAAAGTGATTATGAGAGGATGGAGTGAGAACGCCACATTCTGATGATTTTTGAGGACAGAAGGGAGAGGGAGTGATAATGGGCATTTCAATGGGGGGAAATTTCAGGAGAAACAAACAAAAATCCTGCTTTTAACAAAAATCTGACCGAGGGAATTTGTACACTTAAAAACAAATGCATAAACTGATGGGGTGGTAGGAAGAAAGAACATATGTGAGCATGTATGTGCACCACACATAGACATCTAAAGATGAAGAAACAATAACAAAGACAGGGAGGGAGAGGACTAGATGGAAGATTAAAAAGATTCACCTACTTTTTCAGGCAATTTGATAGATATTTGAAAGAATGGCCAAAATCCTAATATGAGGAACTCAATTTTCTTGCTACCAAGGAATAAGAGTTTGCAATAGCATCTGCACCAGCAAGTGGTGGCCTGTCACCTGTCTCCTGAGAATAGAAGGAAGTGTCTGCATGCATGTATTCAGGCCTGTTTTGGACTCCCAAGAGACTAGAAATTCCTTAGGGAGACAGAACCCACACTGGTTTCCTAAGGAAGTGCTGGCAATGTTCCCCTGGGATTAGCACTGTGCACAGCAGGTACTTAGTACCAACTGACAAAAGGAGTCAAACACAGAGGCTGCAGTTGAAAAGCTCTAACCCAGGACTGTCTAGTTCTTTTTCATTTAGCCTCAACAACTGACAAAAAGAGAAAGAAAAATAACAACAACCCCTAATCCTCCAAGGATTCAACTGAGAGTTGACTCTGAAGCTAAGTAAAACCTTGCCTTGTTAGAAATTTGGCTTGGATAAAAATCCCACAGAAGTGTTCTTGGTTGATTAACCTAAGTGCTCTCTCAGCAAACACATGCATGAAGAAGTCCTGGTGCACATACACAATGGATGTTTACTCAGTCGGAAGCAATGAAATTAAGTCACTGTAGGAAAATGGACAGAACTGGAGATCATCATGTCAAGCAACAGAAACCCAACTCAGGACCAGTGCTGTTAGGAGGCACTTAGACACATTAAGTTTCCCTGGACTCTGAGGAAAGGAGGAAACAGAACATGGGTTGATTTACGGTTTGCTCAATGGGTGTGTGGGCCCAATGTCCTCCCACCATGCCTGTAGCCACTTTACAATTTTTACAAAGCCGTAAGCCAAAGGCTAGAACATATGCAAATTTAGCTGTGAGAGAAGTTAACAAGCCCCTCTCTAGGGGAAAAGAAAGTTTGGTTTCAGATGGCCTCCATATTACTCAGAGTATTTTATTCAAGTACAGATTGAGGAAAATGGGGTCTTAAATATCCCTCATTTTTTTAAAGATAAGAGTTTCAAGTTGTTGTGAGAACCCATTTTAGGCCTTGTTCCTAAGTCCATTTGTATTACAGGTAGAAAGGGTTTTTGTGGTGAGCTTTGGAGCCTTTACCATCGATCTCTTCCTTCGGGCACAGCCCCCACACTGGTCACTACCCTCCAGGCTGTAGCACTCTCTCTGATCTAAGCTCCCACCGCTCCTTCTCATCTCCTTCAAAAGACCCTACTGTTTGGCTCCAGGTTTGGGTCTGCCCCCTCCTCCTGGGTTTGGCATCATCACTGTAGGCTATTCCCTGATTGCTCTGCTTGGCAGAGTGAATGGATGCCACTGGGAGTTTTCCTTTCCTTGTAGGCATTGTGTTCAATATGGGCAAATATTTGTGTAGCCTCAGTATTCTGCATTAACACTAGGGCAGAATCATTAGTGGTTAGATTTTTCTATGGGAAACAGCAAAGCATAGAAGAGAAAGTAAATCCCAGTGGAAGATAAAAAATGCTAAGGGTTGGCATCTTAAAGTATTACTCAGAAACAATATGGGAAATGGCAGAATTGTATTTCCTCTGTTCTTCTAAATGGAAGTTCAGGAAAAGGTCAGAAGGAGAACAATGCAGGCCATCTATCACACAGCCTCTCCCATAGAAAGGTCCCTTACACACTGAAGCCTCAGATTTCAATTCTATAATTATACCACCACCCCCCACCACAGATTGCACGCCACCATGACCTCATGAATTATATATTTCATTTCCATTTACTAACACTGGGACTTGGTGGCCACTGCTAGGGTGGGCCCATACAATGTTCCCTCTTAGTTACATATACAAATGTTACAGAATCCATACATGTTGTTAGTAGTGACCTCCAATTATCAACCTTTGGTTTTGTTTATTGAACAAACAAGAACTAGATATCAGTTGTGGGTTTTCCTGGGGGAAACCATATTGGGATACCTTTTCTTCCCCTTAACAGTTTCATTCAAGCCAAATCTTGTTTAAGAATACAAAAGGTAGTCTTGAAAGAGGCTATAGCAGCATGGGGCCTAAAGTGTATGTGTTTGAGAGCATCAGCAACACCCACTTGCCATGTTCTTTGAGTTGGTGGGTGGATCAGAAAGGGAGTACCAGAAATGGATACCATGGCGGACACTGGGGGAACCGTACTCCTTCAACTAACTGACATAAGATTGCACTGAAGCTTTGTGTAGGAGACTTTGGATTACAGCCCCCAAACTGGTCATTCTGCTCGCTCTGCTGCCTGCACACCAACAAAGAATATTTGAGCCGGGCGGTGGTGGTGCATGCCTTTAATCCCAGCACTTGGGAGGCAGAGGCAGGCAGATTTCTAAGTTCAAGGCCAGCCTGATTTACAAAGTGAGTTCCAGGACAGCCAGTGCTATACAGAGAAACCCTGTCTCAAAAAAACAAAACAAAGCAAAACAAAATAAAACAGAATATTCAAGGAATACCCCCATAGAACAGACAGGGGTGAGCTAATTAGCATTCCCTCTGGGAGCAGAGGGTAGACCCCAATCTGTCACTCTAAAGCAGTGGTTCTCAACCTGTGGGTCAAGACTCTTTGATGGCCAAATCACCATTCCACAATACTTGCACATCAGATATTTATATTACAATTCATAACAGCAGCAAAATTACAGTTTTGAAAGTAGCAACAAAATAATTTTATGGTTTGGGTTACTACAGCATGAGGAACTGTATTAAAGGGTCACAGCATTAGGAAGGTTGAGAACCAGTGCTCTAAGTGATGGTATGAGTGGGATTTTAATTTTTTTTTAAAAAAAGGACTTTAGAATGTTCCAGAGAAGGCATTTGTGGGATGAACTATACATTTCAGGGGATTTAACATTCGTGGGTGGTCCCAGAAATGTTAGTAAATGAAACACAAATCACTGTGATGTGTTATTCTCTTAGGTCTCTTTGGAAAACCCCTTTTAGTGTTGGATTGTGTTTATAAAGGTTTTACTGAGGGTCTTCTGGGAACACAGTGGTGACAGGCAGCCTCTAAGGTGGCCTGTGATAGTCTACATCTCCTTATCTGGTGTTCCATTATATCAACTGGGGTAAATGTGTGGAATCGATAAGATATCGCAGAAATAATGATGTGTGACTTGTGAGATTAGTCATAAAAAGGCACTGGCTTCTAGCCTGTTGAGTTTTGAATCACTGGCTATTGGAACAAGCAGTGGCCATGTTGAGAGGATAATGAGTGCCTGCTAGCAGGCAGCACCAGCTTGCCATCACAAGAGTGATCCTCCTTAGGCTCCCTCAAGTGTCAAGTGTTTATAGCCCCACCTAAGGGCTCAGTGAGTACAGTCTCCCAAGACTGGGCCAGGACTATCTGAGCCAAGCTGCTCTCAAGTTACTGAGCCCCACAAACCGAGTTGGTAACCACTTAGTGCACAAGCCACTAAGTTTTAGGGCAATTTGTCCTACAGTTATGTATGGCTCACAAGTCTGTGTGCAGGCGTGCTATGCTCCAGGAGAGCAGACCTGTACAAAAGCCACTCTAGATTACTCTCTGGCCGGCTTCAGTGTGACAGCCTGGACACTTGTGCTGCGCTCCACTCAGTCCCTAGTCTGACTGGACTCACTTAAATATCTTCTCCTAAGGAGAACAATGATGCTGGAGGCCTTCCAAACACCTTAAAGCTGGCAGGACCAAACGTGTAGGAAGAAGGGCTGCAACTTGCTATCCTACAGGAAGGAGCCAACAGAGATATTAACAAATTGACCTGCATAAAACTTAAACTATTTGTTTTTTTTTTTTAATGAAAAAGGTATTTGCATATACTATTATATATAATAATGGGTTTCATTGTGGCATTTCCATACATGTATATATTTTGACCATATTTAAGATTTAATTTGACTTAATTTTTTAGACAGTGTTTCTCTGTACAGCCCTGGCTTGTCTAGAACTTACCTGTAGAGCAGGCTGGCCTTAATCTCACAGAGATCTTCCTGCCTCTGCCTCCTGAGTGCTCAGATTAAAGAATCTAAACTTTTTAGCATTGAGAACTCAGGTGATATTGCCTAACGGTAGGGACTTCCAGCTTCTCATGAAAATTAAAAGCTCAGGCAGCTCTAGGGCCCATATTTATTGACAGCAATGGTGCTCTCAGGATGGTGGTGCTGCCCTTTCATAGGCCCCTGTGTGCCACCTGCTGTAGCTGCATCAGCTACAGCGGCACCATCTGGCTCCACTGGCGCTTGAATTCTCAGATGGATAGGAGAGAGACTAGATGTAGGGAGACAGGTAAAATATCTAAAAAGAAAAGTTTTTATTTTTGATTGGCACTTTAGAGGGTTACAAAATTAGTATTCTTTGCTACCCCCCATCTCTACCCCATAGCTTCTATTCCTCACCTCCACCCCATAGTTGCTATCCCCCCACCTCTACCCCATAGCTGCTATCCCCCACCTCCACCCCATAGCTGCTATCCCCCACCTCCACCCCATAGCTGTTATCCCCCACCTCCACCCCATAGCTGCTATCCCCTCACCCCTCACCTCTACCCCTGTAGCTAGGCTGACCTAGAACTCTGCTATATACTTCAGGCAGTCTTTAAATTCTTGATCTCCTTGCTTTAGCCTCAGGAATTCTGGGATTAGGTATGTGCCACCATGCCCTGTACTTTCAAAATTAGTTTCCTTTGACTAGACCAAAAGAAAGTTCATTCAACAGCTGCCCCAGAGGCAAGGGGCAATTTAAAATTTAGAAGGTATGTAAACAACTACTGCACTTTACATTAAATAGCATGCATTTTAATAGCAATGTTTACTCATGAAGGTTTTCTTATGTAAGGTCTCTGCTGGGAGGAAGTATGATGTTCCATCTTGCGGCAATCTGGCTTTCTACTACAACAATAATTTACAATAATAGAAGAAAGGAAGGGTTGGTTGCCACAGCTCTGTGACTATCTGCTGGATTCTTCCCTCCTACAAGACAGAATAATTCTTTTCTGGCCTTCTCCCAGTTATGTATTTGAAAAAGAATTATAATCAGTTCTTAGAGAAGCTTACTCAGGAATTAACTAGCCAGCCACTGGATAACTGATGTGAACAATCCTCTGTAGCTTTTACAAAACTCTGGAAGAAGAATGTGGCTAACATATATATCATGCTCTTAAGAATACCATGTCCAAGTGGTCAAGAGCTCAATGGGGAAGAGAAAAGAGAAGTTCTTGGGTTGCTTACAAGTCACTCAATGGTAGTTTTCTATGAGAGTGGGAGCAAGGACAGAATGAGCTACCCTGTTTCCCTAAGCACAGTGAACATTGTGGCAACCTCAACTGCCCATATCTACTGAGCTTCCAGTACATTTGAGACTCTCTGTTAAGAGGTGGTACTAAGCAATGGTTTCTGTTTTCATGGATTTTTGCAATTGGAGTGCACATAGCAAGGGATACATGGAAGGGCAGAAGGAGTGATCTCTTTTTCACTCGATAAGCAATTACCAAACATCGACTAGGCACTAGGCACTTAGTATTTGGGCATCCACAAGAAAGTCTTTGTTCTTGTGGCACTTACACTCCAGTGGCCACCAGGGAATGCTGCCACTGGCTAGAGAGAACAGAGAACTTAAGGGGTCAGGATTAGGTAGGCAGACTTCAGTGCTGAAGGAGAACAGAGTTGCAGGTGAGAAAGTAGCCTAAGCGAAGGTAGAGGTGGGGAAACAAGGAATGTTCGAGAGGACAAGGAAGGACATGGGGGCTAGGGCAGTGCAAAGGCAGGTGATACCAGGGTGGAAACTATCTTGGTTATCAGCACCACAGTCCCAGTGGACAACAGCTTCTATTTGTTTCCACACTTAGGAAAAAAGGCCCCAGGGCATCTTCTCCAAGCAGGAAGGTGTAAGCACTGCTGGAAAACACAGAGCGGAGGCTTCCTAAAGCTGTACCACGGAGACTTGATGAGGCCGAGTAGGCCTCCTACACCAGCACACAGAGCAGTCTGACCAGCAGACCTACAGAAGCAGCTAGTGGCCTCTTTGTAAAGACAGGCCACTGAGAAGCCCAGATGACAAGTGACCAAGGACACGATCTTCAGTGCTTCAGAACCAGCCTGAGATTACCTGATCTGTGTGATGAGATCTGTTTTATGACACATTACACATGGGACAAAGGAAGCTTGTTTCTCTTTCTAAAGGTGGTAGGGGTAGGGAATACACCTGCTGCACCTCTGAGATTTTTTTTTTTTGCTGGAGCAGTGCCTATGTAGCTGAGTTGGCCAGATGACAAAGTCACAGAAACCAAGAATGATTTTAATTGCACTCCAGACAGGCTCACACTCCTACAGGCCTAACTGCACAAGCTACACATGAAAGTTTCTGTGACACAAGTGAAATTCTTCAAGTTAAATCTGATTACAAACAAATATCTGGGTGTGTTCATGCACTTAGAATGGCTTTCATGTGACCCCCTGGATGTTTGGAGCCTGTCACCTGGTCTCATTGTCTCTGCCTTCCATATTCATGAAGTCATCTAGGCTTAGTTCTAGGTGGGACAGATATCATCAAGAAATACTGAAAATCCAGAAAGAGCAGAGAGCTGGGGTGCCATGTGCACATTTATAAGTCCAAGGAATTCTAATTAGCAATGACAACACCTCCCCCCCCAAACCTGTGTTCATCTTGATATCCCCAGCAATATCAATTCCAAAGCTACTTTGATCACCCACTCAGTATTTGGGGAGCAGTTTAAACCAAGAGAACAGCTATTAATAAGTGCTGCTGTTGAGATCCCTGAGTGGAAAGTTAAACAGGGAGTTTTTTTTTTTTTTTTT
>NC_034591.1:58148859-58162653 GCF_900095145.1 Mus pahari
GTCCTGGAACTCACTTTGTAGACCAGGCTGGCCTCGAACTCAGAAATCCGCCTGCCTCTGCCTCCCAAGTGCTGGGATTAAAGGTGTGCGCCACCATACCCGGCAACAGGGTGCTTTTTAATGTCCTTGCCAACAGAGAGTTCTTGTGGCCAGGTGATGCTTTCCTCTGATCCCATGCAGCTTCCTATCCACAGGCTACAAAGAGTAGTGACAACAGTCTCTTCACACAGAGACACCTATGCTTGGGAGGCACTCACTTGGATTACAAAGTCTCTCTAGGAACCAGAGTCCTAAGACTGGAGCTAAGATGCTGATGAGCAAGTCGTTGAACTCTCAGGACCTACCGGATGCTGTTAACAGCACCAACCGCTCAGTTAAGTAGTGGCATTTACAGTAAATGCAAACCAGGAGAACAGAGGAGAAGTAAATACTACAAGAACAAACTTTGTAACATGCCAGACCAAGCCAAGGTCCACCTTTCCACTTGGATTGAAGATATAAGCCCCAGTGCAAAGCTGGTCAGGAGCCCGGGGAAGGATTTCACTGCCTCTTCTTCCAGGTGTCTGTGGGTGGCAGGTGTGTGCGAATTTGCAGAGTGAGTCTGTCTTCCTTGGCAGTAGCATCAGTTTACCCTACATTGCAGGGCTTCATCTTTATCACTTAAATGAGCTCACTTTTCTCTCTCCCTTCTCTGGTTCTTCCAGTTGAGATAGCACTGCTTGCCCTGTTTCTGCTCTACTTTTCTGACGCACCGCTCTAGCCTTCCTTCATCTTTGAAGGAACCCCACAAATCCAACTGTAGGCATGAGGGGAGGTGCGTACTGGGCACCTTACCACCATTTAATGTTATTATAATCTTAAAGGCAGAGACTCCACTGTCCAAGTTACAGAGAAGGATGAGAATTGAAGGTAGAGCGAGACCGGTCCGGAGGCTAGCTGGGTGCTATGGAGGTAATATAAGGACACCCAAGCTGACCACACACTTGAGAAGCTTCATGGCTATGTCACTATCCACCCCTCCCCTTAGGACTATAAACTGTTTCTGGTCTATAGCTTTTGCCATGCCCCCTTCTTTGATTAACTGGCCTGCTGTCTTTAACATTCTCCCCAAACCGTCAAGGTTTGTAATTGAGCAAGCTGGCTCTACTGCCTCCTCTTGCTACTCTCCTTTTCTCTGGATCTTTCTTGTGGATCCTGTTCCACCCGCCATGGTACATATCACCGTCAGCTGGCAAGTGCCATGGGTCCAGTCTCTACTGGAGCCTTAAAGTGAACTCCACATCCCCCTTCCCTCACTGTATTTCTCCTAAAGGAACCATGATGGTCTCCCCATCTGAAGTCAGTAAGCTCAACAGTGATCTGCACTATCACATTTGTCTCTCCTTTATCATGAGACTCTGCTTTCTTCCTTTTTTCATCTTTTTTTAATGATGTTGAACTTCACTGTGATTGTTATATACTCTGGTGATACCTACCCACCTCCAAAGTCTGAGATTATATATAGGCACACTGGGATTAAATGCATGCACTACATTGTCCATGATGTTTTTAAAATACTAAGGTAGTACTGGGGACCAAACCCAGGGCTTTCTGTACACCAGGCAAGCACTCTACCAGCTGAACTTCATCTCTACTCCTTTGCTTTTGAAATATCCCTCAAAGATACTGGTTGGTTCCCCATCTGCTCTCACAGCCTCACTCCATTGGCCTCGACAGATCTTAGAGATAACCCCGGGACCTTCTGTTTCCAGTCTTCCCCATTTCCAATCAATTATTGCCTCTCCCTAGACTTGTTTTCCTAAAAGGGTTTTCACTGCCCTACTTCCTTCCTCAAGCATCAACTTGCTTATCACAGGAAATCCAAGTTCTATTTACTTGAAAGTCCCTCAAACAACTGTTCTCTTAGCCTACGAGGTTTCCCTCTGGGTTCAATTTCCAATGTCATCTTTGAATCTGATCTTAACTGTGATTGTTATATACTCTGGTGATACCTTCTCACTCCACCTTTGTGTGAGTTCTCTCTCTCTCCCTTCCTCTAATGACAGGATTTTACATTTCCTTCTAGCAGTCACTGCATGGCTTCATTCTAGGCTTGTGCCCTCAATGAGAGTCTCAGAGTGAAATCTGCTGCCTGCCTTAATGCCGATACTCCACAGGATTCCCCAGTGCCGTCTGTTAGACTATTTCAGCTCCATGGGTTGTGATCCTGCTGTGGGAACGGCTCCAACGGCCTTTCAGACATGGCTAGCATGATTTTTCACTTGACTGGTTCCTCAAGTCCAGATTGCACCTACAGGTGAAGGTGGCTTTTCTCTAAGTATGGACGAGCCCTATGCATTCTGCCTGTCACTCAACGTCCCTGGTGATATTCTCACTTGAATGGACCCCTCTGGCTTGTTGGCCAGTAGATCTAAGCAGTCTTGCCCCTCTCTATCCAAGCTTCTGTTTCAAGTCGCCTCTCTTTCCTTCAGTTCACCTTCCAATTAACCTAGACACTGTCATGGGCACTCCACTGTTTCTAGGTACAGTTGGTCTCTCCAACTAAGCTGTGAGCTTCTCTATGAAAATCCATGGCACTATCATAGGGCCTCACCAAAACTCACTTACTTGTCTTATATCCCTCTATTGGCTACCATTTTCCTAGGTGTTCCTTAAGGGGTCTACATCAGTGTTCTACTTTGTGCTTGTATTCCACAATTCTGTTGAGATGAAACACCATGCCAATAAGCAACTCATGGAAGAAGTTTATTTTGGCTTAGGGTTCTAGATGAATCATTATGGTGGGGTGACACACAAGTGTCAGTCTCTTGCTGGAGCAGGAAGCTGAGACAGCTTTGAACTCTCAAGGCCTCTAGTGGACACACTTCCTCCCAAAAAGTTGCAGCTTCTAAGTCTCCCCAAATAGAGCTGCCAACTGGTGACCAAGTGTTTAGTTATCAAGGACTATGAGAGGCGTTTCTCACTCTCAATGGCAACGTGCTTCTGCTTTTGTCCTCTATCTGATGGTCTAAGTTTTCTCTACTGCAAGGTGCTCAGAACCACTGACCTTACATATTGTAAGATGTGTATGTAGATTGTATATGTGATAAAGTCTAAGTCTAGCTCACTTGCTCATGCAAAAAAAAAAAATGTGCAAATGGGCAGACTAGTAAGTAAGTGATGATAAGCCAACCATTTTCAACTTCACTGAATTCTGTTCATGGAATAACTTCCATGTGAAATGGGAAAGCAAACTTAAAATATTTTCATAGAAATTAATATAATGACAACAGTACACATATATAAAATTTTATCAGCCAAATGTTAAAAGTTTTACAAGAACTTTGGCTTATTAAAGGCTTCATTCCTGGGGAAGAGATGGTAGAGTTCCAGTGAATGGAGCAGATCTGGTTGGAGCTGTGGATGGGGAGATTTTCTTTGCACATTTCTAATTCCAAGTAGTCATTGTTACAACCATTTCCTACCACCTCCTTCAGGTAGAACCTCAGGAAGGGCTGAACTGTTTGTTGATTGTACACTGGTGGGCCAGACTATCAGCCTGCCTCACCCTAGGCTTACTGTACACACTGTAGGCACACAAAATAAGCTTGGTACCTGTGGTCTTTGGGTGCATGACAGGAAGTTCACCATGGCTGCCTTGGGAGGTAGGGGTGTGCTCTCTCCTGGAAGTGTCCCTGGCTGAGGAAGGCTGAATGCTGACATGCATGCCAGTACCTTGTGGTAATGAGACACTAGGAGTGAGACAGACTCCCTAGTAGGCAGACAGGGAGAGGAGTCATGGCTAGGTAATAAAGGTGGCCAGCCTGTCCCTTACCCTCCTGACTTGAGACAAAAGCTTGGTAGCTTGAAACAAAGGCCTTGTAGGCTTTTCTCTCCCCCTGGCAGGCCCTGTTGATGGGCTGGCTCATTAAGTTCAAGGCCTGCTCAGGACATGTAACACAACATTTCTAAGCCACAAAAAAAAAAAAAAAAAAAATTCCTGGCTTTCTTCAAACTGACCACCTTAAATTAGGGAAGGAAAACTGGAAAACTCTTTGGAGGTTTTAAAGGGGTATAATGCATCTTTCCTTAGGATTGATCTCCCTTATAATACATGTATAATTGTATATTTAAAGTAATAACTATACTTCCCTCACTTACAGCTTGAATACTGAGACTCAGAACTGCTCCAATCAATCACTTCTGGGCGGGCTGCTTTTCTATGAAAAGCCGACCAAGTTCACTGGCTGAGGTGCTCTTAGGGGTTTCCAGAGTTTTAGGAACTTGGAGCAGGTTGTAGCCCAAATGGTCATGGGGATTGTCTGTCTCTTAGGAAATTGAAAAGGGGACGGTTTGGAAGGAGGAGGCCCTGGGAAAAATGGCAAGGCCTTTGGGGTTTCAAATGCTGCAGGCACCTCAGAAAAGTGAATGTAGCCAGTTTCTGGTTGTTTTTGGTTTTTGTTTAGAGACTAAAACTAAGTAAGAGTTACATGACCTGGGTAGAGTTTGCCTACTGTGTTCAGCACAAGGCCTTTGCGTCTTCCCTGTACATCATGGAGACTTTAAGTCCTCTTCTAAAAAGGAGATGCGGGAGATAAGCAACACAAGTTTGCCCCTGCCCAGGTAGCAGAGACAGGCTTGTTCATTTGGGGTTAACCCAAGGGTCCATCATTAGTCCATCCATGGTAGTACTGCAAGGCCTTCTTCTATCTGTGGGTCAGACTCCAACCCTGCAATCACTTGTTCTCAGCAGCCAAGTGTTTCCAAATCCCCTTTCTCTGGCTACATTCATTCCCTGTTCACAGTCCTTTCAGCTACAGCTAAGAATGGGGTAGGAAGCACCTACAGAGGGTTAGCCAAACACGACATAAAACAAGGAAAGAATTATTTTGAGAAACAAGAGTTTCTCTGGCAGATCCAGTGACAGAGAAACTCATGGGCCTCAGATCTTGGCAGGAGATAGGAAATGGTATGTGCTCTAGCAGGAGAGCTCCGCCCAATTTAGAAGGGAAACAGAAGCTAAAAAGACTAGAGCACACAAACACTAGTGTCTCCTCCCCTAGCTTGCCCTTCCACATTCCAGAGGATCCTTGCTCTAACAGACATCCTTTAGTTTGGGGCTACTGGTGGTATGCTGAGGGGCTGACCTTGGTGGGGTGAAGTGAAGCTGATCATTACTGTTTGCTGACTTCTTAGGCACAAATACCACCTCTATGGTCAACTTCAAGGAACCAATAATTTAATTGCTAGCTCACAAAGTTTCTGATTATCTTATATCTAGCTCCTGCAAACTGGTAAATACCAGGCCTAGTTCAGTCTGTAAAGTATTTATACCCTAGAAACCCTGGATACTCACCTTAGATCCATCATAAGAGTCCTCCCTACAGAATCCTGGCTTACCATGCCTCAAACCTGTTTCATCCTTCCCTGAGGAGCTCACTGAGTCCATTGGAGGGATGTAGAATAAATCTACCTGTCCATGGTGTCTGTCTGTCACATGACAGCTTTCTATGTATTTAAGATAGTTGTCACAAACTTCTATCTTCTTAACTGCATTCTAGACAAACATCTCCTCTTCCCACTTTTTTAACTACCCTTTACATCAAAAGTATGACTGTGCCAAATCAAGTGAATATAAGATGCTCCATGTGTAACACATACAATTTATTACTTGCTCTAAATTCAGTCATGGGCCATATTAGGATATTTCAGTAATGATAAACATATCACATATGACAGAAATCCCTTGGGATTATATTGTTTAGTGATGCTGTCTTCGTTTACGAAAGCACACCCTATGGTACTCACAAAATCACCTAAGGACACGTTTCCCAGAAAGTATTCCCACCATTAAGTGACACAGACTGTTTCCCGTACTTGGTCCTGAGTTTGCATTATCACAGTCACTTGACAACCATTTGATAGTAATCATTTGTTCTTACATAACAGACTTCCTCAACTCCTCTTCCTGAATCTCATAACGTACTTCGTAATTCATCAGGTCTCTCCCGTTAACTGATTAAAAGGAAAACATGCAAAGACTCTACTGTTCTCACTAAATGTAACAAGGTTAGCCTGGCTCCTGAGCCACTGAGAACATTTCCAGCATTGACTCTATCGACAAGGATCTTAGTTATCTTCCCAAAGGTTTTAGAACCTACAAACCTGAAGAACAACCTCTTACTGCCTTGTTCAAGCTACTCCTAAGGGCAGGATCCTGTGGTACGCTACAAGGAGCCTGGCTCCAGACCTAACAATTCTCCAACCCATGTTCAGTCTCCATCTCACTCATCATAGGATTTCAAGCACCTGGCAGGTGCCTCACTGGAATTTACAACATGCCTTCAGCTGGGAAGTACCACATAACCTCAAGGAGGTGCCTAGTATTTTCCTGCCAGGCCTATCCCTCAAGAAGATTGTGAGGGAAATACGTGGGATTCATGCAGCATGCCTTTTTCAGTGAGGTCAGGCAAGCCGCTGTGACATTTCTATAGTCACTTATAAACTTCCTGCCAACAATCCCCACTGAAGATTCCTGGGAACCAGTGACATGCCTAGGTCCTTCTTTTTTTTTTTTTTTGGTTTTTTCAAGACAGGGTTTCTCTGTGTAGCCCTTGCTGTCCTGGAACTCACCTTGTAGACCAGGCTGGCCTCGAACTCAGAAATCCGCCTGCCTCTGCCTCCCGAGTGCTGGGATTAAAGGCGTGCGCCACCACGCCCGGTTGACGCCTAGGTCCTTCTACATAGGAAGCTTTCCCTTCCTTTCTCTCCTTATGCTAATCAGACGTTCCTGAAATGCCACTTTCTTTACACACCCTTTCTTCCCAACACTCCTGATACCCTAAGTCTTGACTCTGACTTTCCTGTTGCTTTGGGGGCCTAGCTCGCTTATGGCTCGCTTAAACATTTGGCTCTGCTTTCAGTAGTCCAACTCTATCTACTATCAGTTATATCAATTCCTACATCTACCTCCCTCCACCCAGAAAGTTCTTCTGCTTTCTGTCTTTTAAATTTCCCACTGGCACTGTAAAGTGCATTCCAAGTCTCCTCTCCATGATGTTTACTCTCCACTCCGGCCCCCACACCTACTTTATACAGCATTCACTTCACTGTTTACAGTCATCCATGGATGAGGCATCGCAGGGCAGAAAAGGCACCAGGCCTGAGTATGAAGGACAGCTCTGCTGTTATCAGCTAGGCAACCTATGGGCTTTTTCAACTGACATGAGGCTTGGGTTTGAAACTATACTGAAAGTTCTTTAGAAGTGGAGAAGGGGCAAAAGGCTGTCTGCTTGTGAGTAGTGAAGCTGGGAGGGACTTTAGGAAAGGCCACTGTAAACAATGTCATTTTTAACTGGGGACCAACCAATAAAACAAAACATTTTAAATATCTGGGGCTGGGGAAGTGGGCCCAGCAGGAACAAACACAAGGTGTAAGAATCTAACCTTAGGACATTGCTACTTGCACACTTCCCACCTTTGAAGTCTAGAGTCAGACTCAGGAACTAGTCCAGAGCTTCCTAAATCTACCTCTTACTTCCTCTAAAGCTTACCCTGAGTCCTTCCCCAGAGCTGTCCTTCAAAAACCCCAGAAGTGGACTCAGAGCTTCTGTAAACTAATGTATTCTTTTCACTTAGCTACCTGGCTCCAAGCAGTCTGCTCCCAGAGGATCCTCCTTCCACACCAGGCCACCTGTCTCCAAGGGGACCTTCCTGTAAACTTGCTTCCGTGAGGACCCTGCTCTTACACTTGACTACCCGTTTCCACAAGGTCCTCCCCTCACACAGGTCACTGGATTCCATGGGACCCTCCCCTCAGTCCCATTCCTCCTGGCTTGTCTAAATGAGGTCTCAGCAGTTAGCAATCTCATGCTGCCTTCATCTGCCCCTTCTCCAATGGCACCTTCACCTTTCTTTCCAACTATTCCAGAGCATTGTTCTACTACAAACAATTTCCCTTTATTTTCATAGCACGGCTCCCAATTTTTTTCTGCGGTGCAGTACTTCTCTTTAGAGGATACAAAGAGCTACACCTCTGCTGGTCTCTGATTAGTAATCTCAGGTTATACTGCCATCCTAAGTTTTTCTGTTGTCTTCATTTTCTCTCTACCAGTAGCTAAAGTGTCCTTTGATTTCAAAACACTGTTTCCTTTCAAAGCATAAATGACTGAAAAATGTACCTCTGGTCCTAAATCCTCCCTAACTCTAGGATGCAAGGACAGCCTAATAAAGATTCACAATGTAACAACACAAGCAGCCCAGAATCCCCCTCTAATCTTGTCATAGATGGCCTGTTGACACTCCCCCAACACACACACACACACACACACACACACACACACACACACACACACACACACACACACCATTGTAACAATGGCTTGCAAAGACTTAAAAATGCCTCTGGCTATTTCCCTGCAGTTGCTCCTCTTCCTTATCTCACACCCAGAGCTTGCTTCCCAACCTTTGCCACCAGGTTCTCCCCACAGGCTTTAGTCCCTACTCCATTACAGGGTCCTCCTGGCTGCCACACCCCACCTCCCAATCTAAACTTCTACAGCCTAGGTATTGGGCTGGGCTCCCCACTCCCCCCACCCCCAGCCACCCTTCCCTGTGTAATCCAACAATTTTGGTTATCTGGCCCTTTGTCTGCCCTTTACCATCCTGGCCTTTGGTCTGGCTCTCCCCTCTCCCTTCCCCTTCCCCTCACATGGCCTGGCTCTAGACTCTCCCTGGTGTCTGCCTGTGGCTGCACTCTCCCACATATCCACAATAAACTTTCTTTCCCACCATTCCTAGGAGCACTCATGTACTTTCCTTTTTAGTTTACTTTTTCATTCACTAAATGCTAGGATTACTGAGATTCCAGGTATGCACCATGTCTAGCTTAAATCTTAAAAACAAAGCCCAGCAGGTTTCTTTTATGTAAAATATCTGAATTTACAGTGTCCTCCTATTTCTTAGTTGACGCCTTAGCTATGCATGCACTCACCCGCTACTCCAGGCTACCCTCACATTCTCAGACTCCTGTCTATTCCCATCCATCCACCTACCTACCCACTGTGAACACACACTCCTGGAGAGAAGCTGCATTTGCAGAGACTGATTGATTGATTAATTAGAATTCCAGTACTGAAATGCTGCAGGTCCAGAGACTACTTACTTTATCTTGGGCTACTTTTAGCCTTCCAGAACAGCCATTCCTTGCCTACCACTGTGTCTGAACTAACATCTTGTGACTAACAAAAACCTTTTGGAATCTATTAACTTAGCAGACCACTGGCTTTCACCAACCGAAAGCTAAGACCGCCATCAGACAGCATCTGAGGTCTACAAAAACACCTCCTCCATCTTGCCATAACTGATGCAGCCACCAGCTTGCCTTCATTTATGTATGACTTTTTTTTGTTCTGTAAAATTATAAAATTTCATGAAACTGCTTCCATATTGGAACATGGAATTTGGGGAAATCTAAGATTGTGTTCCTGGGCCATGGTCACTCAAAAGGGCTCCAAAATAAATTACCTCTTATTCACTTTCAGATGAGAGATGTGGTATGTGCCAACACCATCCACCTACTTCTATTAAACCATTCTGATTCCAGTACTGACTTAGAACTGCAAGTGTTCTTTAGTCTCCTCAAATTTTCAAGTGAGTACTGAGATAACATTTTCCTATGTGTGGTCACCTGCTTAGTTAACCCGACCCAGATGACCTTCTGGTGAGAATACCCATTCAGCATGCTGTTTGTGCACTGTGAATATCTGCCATGTGACCTGGTCACCTGCAGCTTCGAAGATGGTCTTCACTTATTGAGTCTTCTGTATCCAACTACAAGCTCTTCTAATAAAAAGCAGAGGCAGGCAGATTTCTGAGTTCAAGGCCAGCCTGGTCTACAAAGTGAGTTCTGTATAGCCAGGGCTATACAGAGAAACCCTGTCTCAAAAAACAAACAAACAAACAAACAAACAAACAAAAAAAGGATCTCTCTCTTTCTCTGCCTTCCACCCCTGTGCGCGCGCGTGCGTGTGTGTGTGTGTGTGTGTGTGTGTGTGTGTGTGTGTGTGTGTGTGTAAAATACCAGGCCTGTCCGGATGGTGCAATAGGCTCTGGAGATGGGCAGTTTCTTGGTAGCCAGAAGCCAGTTTCTAGAAGGACCAGTAATTACATACACTAAAAACTATATCCTAGAAAAGATGCTATGGTAAGCATATTTTTGTAGATTGCCATTTTTACAATAATGTCATGGCATCCCTGAAGAACAGTGATTTCGTTTTTTTTTTTTTTTTTTTTTTAATCTTCCCTCCTTTAGGGAAAAAAAATCAAAATGAGAAAAAAAACACAACAAAAATAGAAACAAACAAAGGACAAAACAAAAATAAACAAAGACAGAGAGTCTAGAGTGGGGTAGGATGCCCAACTTTAGGTCTTCAGAGACTTGAAAAGGCAGGACTGGCAGGGTGTGTGTCCTCTAAAAGGAAATGGAAGAATGGCGTGTAGTGAGAGCCCAGGCCTAGTGAGACCACTGAAGGATCGTCTGGCTCTTCTCAAAAGCCAAAGGCCGAGGAGCCAATGTTAGTTTGCATGTTGGCAAATACCATCTCTTGGTTCCGGTTTTAACTGAGCAGACAAAGCAGCATGGAGCAACTGTCCTCTTGAGGAGGACATCATCTGGGGTAGGTAAGGAACACTGATAAGGACGCCATACATGGCCATGGCCACTTGTAAAGTGCCACAAAAATACCATAATAGACCTTATTTTTGGTGATCTTGCATATAATTATTGATCAACCCCCTTCTAGTGCACATGTGTGTGCTCACATAAAACATGTTAGAAAAGGAAACAAGCAACTTCCTAATAAAAACTAAGACTAAAGCTTAGAAAAACCAATATATACAAAAGCTAAAATGCAAGTATCACACAGACGTGTTTCCTTCAAGTCTTTAAATATACAGCTGTAATCACAGCATTTGTACAGTTTTTCAGTTTTATGTGATAGCCTGTACTTATTTTTGCTAGTCTTTACACTCTCAATCCAGAGCCCATCACTTGTTAACATCTCGATTTTCTAACGTTATCTGTCAATTGCTGTTTGCCTTCAACATTCAATTTTTACTAAAAAATAGAAGGAATTATGTACACCCACATTTTTCTGTTTTCCTTTCTTTTCTCTTTTCTTTCCTTTTTTTTTTTTTTTTTTTAAAAGATAGGGTTCCTCTTTGTAGCCTTGGCTGTCCTGGAACTCACTTTGTAGACCAAGCTGGCCTTGAACTCTAAAGATTCACCTGCCTCTGCTAGGATTAAAAGTATAAGCCACCACTACCCAGATACTCACATGGTTTAAGAAATTTATAATACTTATAGTGTTATGAGATTATCAGGTAAAATGGCACAAACATACTTACAGCTGCAAATAGGATTTGTGATTTGATTTTTACAAGGATCAAATTATTTTAAAATCAATTTAACAATTTTTGATCTACTCCTTGTGACAACTAGTAAAACTGAAAAGTGACACTAAACTGTGCTCAGTCGCTGCTTTAGGGTGTTTAGGTAGTGACTGATGCCTCAGAAACAGTCTTGACTCAATAGCTTTTGTAATTAGGAGACAAAGAATGAGCTGTTTTAAAAACAAATTGTCAGATTCCTAGGAAAGCCTTTATTCATATATATAACACACAAAACATATTGGTTAGCTCCCTCACACTAGAACAACCTAGTTTCATAGGTAGCAAGTAGTGAACATATTGTACTTTACTTGGAATTATCTTTTAGGTGAGAGTGAAGAGACCATTTATTAACAAGTGACAAATATTAATTAGAATCAACAGTATTATACAATAATAGATATATAAACCAAAGAAGTTTAATTAATGTGCAATATAGGAAACAGTCATGAATAACAGTTAAACAGTTATTTAACTGGGTGTCTAGTCAGATATCCTTTCTTCAAGGTCTGTTAAATAACTTAAGACTGACTAGAAGAAATTAACAAATAAAATCAATCCTAATAGAGTTTAATATCACTCATTTTGTGATGAAAAATTACACAAATATTATTCAGAGCTGCTTGAACTGGATGGTACTAATTATTAAAACTGTAAACCACATATTTTAATACTGCACCACGCACAATGAGTATATACAATGAAATCTTTCTTAAAACTACATGCTGGCTATTCTATTTAGTTGAAACAAAACGCTTTGTATCCACATGGTTAAGGTAAAAAGGCCAATGAATGGATTTTATTTTACTTTTCTAAACACAGCCACTTATAGGGTTGGTCTTTGTCTATAGGCCTTTCAAATGTCAATGGTATTTTAATAAGACTATTCTTCTTTTGTACACTCAAAGATTGTAAAACGACAACTTAAATTTAGCCTTTAAAGATCCATCTGTGGATGGGAAATGAGAGTGAAATAAGTTTTACAAAAATTATGTGTTGTGCATGTCTTTCACACGGATGACATCTGGCTGATCATGTGAGCACATAAGTGCAGAGGAAAATTCCTGTCTCACTGCACTGTTTCTTTACAATAATACTGTTGCAGTTGACGGAAAGTGATGAAATAAAAGAGTACTGAAGCCCAGTGTAATCCAATGTATGTGTGCTTACACGTGCATGCACATGCACACACACACACATATACATACACACCCCTCTGACACAATTCAAATGGAAATAAAAGTCTACAAACAAGAGTGTGTTAGAGGACTTGCTACTGATGCCAGTCATATGAAGGTGAGATCAGGAGGAAAGCCAAGCCCAGGTGCACACACTGCCAGGTGGCAGCAGTGGTCCACACCTTTAATCCCAGCACTTGGGAGGCAGAGGCTGCTGAGGTCAGCTTGGTCTACAGAGTGAGTTCCAGGACAGTCAGGGCTACACAGAGAAACCCTGTCTCATGGGCTGGGGGAAGCACCTACACCTACATCCAAAGACAATAGCTTTATCTCCTTCCTGGGCCACCCCTATTTTTAATGTTTTATTTGCAGAGATGCCAAAACAGCCAAGTGGAGCACAGTGAACAGGCTAACTGTATTCTTTCCTAGGTCTACAAGAGGGTTTGGCTGAAACATCTCTTAAATTGCTTTCAGACATTTGGCAAAGTGAGAACTGATACAACAAAAGCTAGACATTTCCCTCTCTCCCTATTGGTTTGAGAGGCTGGCTTCGAAGGCTGCTTCACCACACAGTGACTGCTATACACTGCTGGCTGAGGGCTGTAGACCTGTGAAGTTCCTCCAAATCTGCACTCCAAGTTAAGAACACAAATGTCCCGCTCAGCTATTCATGAAGCACAAGAAACATCATGCAACTGTTGACCACTGCTGTTGTCTGCAGCAAGGAGCATCTGGCTGCCACATCTGCATTCTTGATATTCAGAACAGAGTCGTTAAAGCTGAGGCTAGTACAACTTAGAAAATAAAACTTTTTAAAACCACAGCTTGAAATAATGAACTGAAAGAGGGATTTTCTCTAGAAAAAACATTAATAAAATTTTATAATACTTGAAAACAAAGCATTACAACAAGCACTCAGCAAACAGACACTGGTTTGTCAAACAGTAACATGAGATATAAAGTAAAAATCAGAATCCCAGCAATTGGGAGGCAGAGACAGGCGGATTTCTGAGTTCGAGGCCAGCCTGGTCTACAGAGTGAGTTCCAGAACAGCCAGGGCTACACAGAGAAACCCTGTCTCGAACCCCCACCACCACCACCAAAGAAAAGAAGAAGAAGAAGAAGAAGAAGAAGAAGAAGAAGAAGAAGGAGGAGGAGGAGGAGAAGAAGAAGAAGAAGAAGAAGAAGA
>NC_034591.1:58162732-58163784 GCF_900095145.1 Mus pahari
GGAGGAGGAGGAGGAGGAGGAGGAGGAGGAGGAGGAGGAGAAAAGAAGAAGAAAAGAAGAAGAAGAAGAAGATTTAAAATAGTAATTATGCCACAGACAGGTTTCCAGAAAACATCACTGATGAACTCTGTATTTACAGATTTACTCTAACAGAACTGTTAAAATGACATTTTTTCAAACAATGGTGATGCCCTGCACTGATATGTATGCCAGCCTCTATAAATACTGCTGAATGTCAATCAGAAAATTAAAGCCGTTAAAAGCTATCTATATAATCTGTGCCTATTCCAGGACTACAGCGATAATAAAGTTTGAAGGAAGTGACCAGTGCATTTATTGGAAATAATCATAAGCAAAATCTAGGCATGGAATGCTATCATTCACATGGGAACGAAAAGAACTGTTAGCTATTGCCATTTGTGTACTTGGTAGTTTGTGTACATCTGAGGTTTATTAGAGTGGTCTAGATTTTTATTAACTTTAAGTTACATTTAATCATTTAATGTGTGTGTTTGTGTGTGTAAGCATGCACAAGAGGAGGTGTATAATAGTACAGTGCAAATGTGGCGGTCAGAAGATAACTTATAAAGTCAGTTCTTTCCTTTCTCCATGTGGGTCCTAGGGATTTAACTCATGTCCTGAGACGTGGCAACAAATCCCTTTACCTGCTGAGCCATGCCACTGGCTCCTTGGTTAATTTCTTCTAGCTTGTTTCTATAGTTTATCTATTCATTCACTCATTCAAGATTTCCCTAGTAGATATGATGTATGGTATGCATTGATTTAGATGCTAGAGACAGCATAAAGAGAAAGGAGTGCACTCTCTTACACTCATGGTATCTACATTCCAACACTTGAGCACTTATAGACGTGATTCCTGGTTTACTAATTTAAAAATCAAATGCTGCTTTTATTTAAGTTGGCATGAAATTATAAAGTATCTTGGGTATGAAACACCTGTCAAGATTATAAAAACTGGAGAAATTCTAAATATTTCAACCAAGAACTGAAAAAAGAAAGGAAGAAAGGAAGAAAGGAAGAAAGGAAGAAAG
>NC_034591.1:58163969-58168174 GCF_900095145.1 Mus pahari
AGGAAGGAAGGAAGGAAGGAAGGAAGGAAAGAAAGAAAGAAAGAAAGAAAGAAAGAAAGAAAGAAAGAAAGAAAGAAAGAAAGAAAGAGAAAGGAAGGAAGAAGGAAGGAAGGAAGGAAAGAAAGAAAGAAAGAAAGAAAGAAAGAAAGAAAGAAAGAAAGAAAGAAAGAAAGAGAGAAAGAGGAAGAGAAAGAGAGAAAGAAAGGAAAAAAAGAAAAGGAAAAGTCACTTTTTGCAGACTTCAGAATGGGAGCATTTCAACAGATATTAAAAGTAATATTTATTAACTTTGATGATTAAGATCAGTGAACCAGAACCACAATTTATTTAACATGGTGAACTGTCTTCAACTTGACCACCCATTTTCAAGTTAAGTCATAAAGAATTTATACTTTTACTGTTCTGACCATGGTATGACTGAGTGTTCTGTAATTTACTCACTGTCCTTGAAAAACATAATAATAAGTTGGAACAAGCCCACAGGAAAAAATAAGGTTTACCACTGCTTCCATCATTAAAACAAATATATTAATGGCAATTTGTTAGAACAGGAAGTCCCAGCAGTTAAGACCCATGATGACCTAAAAAGTGATGTTTAAAACTTTTTTTTTTTCTGAGAATAAGGGGGGAACCACCCTAAGTTATACCTGAAACCACCTGCTCTGGAGCCCACAGGGAAAAGAACATGAACTATGCATTGAGCATGAGCAGAAAAATGCTGTCTGCAAACAAAGTCAAGGGAGTTGGCTGGTAACATGAAAGTCATGGAGATACTGGCAATGGTGTCTTGCTCTTGTTTGCACTCTGCCCATCTCCTCTTCTTCAGAGTAAACTGGGTTTTCTGGGAAAAGAGGGTCTGCCACCATCTCCACCCCTAGTTCCCCTGTCATCTTTCACTGCTTTTGTAAGACTAAGTGGAGAAAGCATGGGGGTTGAGGAAGCTCCTGAAGACTGAGGTCTGGTACAGGACATGTGTGAAGGTCTCTGTGACTGGGTGGACCTGTTACCAAGTGTGTCTGCTTCATGTGGGACCTTCCACATATGGGGCCTCCAGTGTGGCAGGGAGTTTGGCGAAGCCTGACTTTTTCTGATTTATTTCATTTCTGTTGTTTCTAGAAGTTGCCAGAAAGCTGCTAAAAACATGCTGACTTTTGGTTTGGTGATCTTAAGTGTAAATCGAGTAGAGAAGTTAAGATTGATTTATTTGAACATAATGTGGATAATAATGATGCCAATAACTAAATTATTGTGGCATGTCACAGTTTTATTGGGTCTTCCTCTGCTTTAGATACTCATACCTGTTGGAGATGTCCTCTTTTTTTTTTTTTTTTTTGGTCTAAAATGAGGCCAGATTTCAAACAATTAATGCAGGAAATCAAATGCTTGGATTTTTCTCAATTTTTAATCTTGGGGGCTGGAGTACATGCACAGATATGAGCACGCATGTGGAAATCAGAGGCGTACACTAGATACCTTCCTCTATCATTCCCCACTTTATTTATTTATTTGATAGAATCTCTTCAGTGAACTTATTTATTTGTTTGTTTGTTTGTTTGTTTGTTTAGAGACAGAATCTCTTCAGTGAACCTGGAACTCAATAATCTAGCCATCCTGGCTGGCCAGAAAGCTCTAGAGATTCACCTGTCTATGAACCCTTAGTGCTAGGATTACAGGTGTGTCCGTGCACCTGGCTTTTACGTGGGTGCTGGGAATCCTGACTGGTGTGGCATACACTGTACCCACTGAACCATCTTGAAAGCCCCAATTTTTTTATTTCTTTAAATTATCCCACATACAAAGTAGTAAGAAAAGTTAAACCCTTGTCTTTTTGGAATTGACAACATACAGAGAAATAAGGCAAGTTAAACCCTTGTCTATATGGTATGACTAGGTGGAGTTAAGGGAAGAGAGAACCCTAAGAACTGGCACAGTCCTAGGGCAGGATGAACCTGGAACAGCAAGAGTTTAGAGAAAGCACTGCCAAAGGATTTCAGAGACAAAACTGTACAAGCTACAAGAAGATGAAAGAAAAATGGACTCCAGGTAGAATGGTTCTAGTCAGGCTTAAGAAGCAAACTTGGTGTACCAACATTGGTTTCCTGGAACAAGTAGAAGAAAAATAAACACAGCCATCATACTAATCAATTAGTCTTCTGTTTTAAACTTCAGTTGCCAGAGCTAATTAACTACTTCATTAAGGAGATTTTAAAAATGTAAAACCACTAAAGAATATTACTAAACAAAGCTCTATTTGCATTTCCAAAACTTCTATATTTCACAGCCATTAGACATCGTCTCGGGGTTCCAGCTCCAGCCCTCTACTTCCTGCCACCTGGACTGGCTCTCCACCGGAACAGTTTTCTACTGACCAGATTTCAGGGCCGGGATGCTTCAGCATCTGTTTCTATCAGTCTTGAAACCAACACTGGGATAAATGCTCTCATCTTGAGTGTATTTATCCTGTGTCTAATTTTAGTTTTATTGTATCAAAATGACTGACATGGGTTTAACTGCTTTGTCTGATAGATGTTGGTGC
Source organism: Mus pahari (assembly GCF_900095145.1). Taxonomy (NCBI): domain Eukaryota; kingdom Metazoa; phylum Chordata; class Mammalia; order Rodentia; family Muridae; genus Mus; species Mus pahari. The sequence goes on from NC_034591.1 coordinate 58,166,506, forward strand.
ATCAGACTGACAGATGCTCACTCTTACTGTTATTAGCCTGATGTATTCTGACTAATTTATAGAACGAGAGAGGGTATGTTTTCTCCTACACATCTATCCTGTTCAGTGGCTGTGTCATCATCAAACACTCAGAAAGGGCTAGCTATGTGAAAAACATTATGCTAATCCCTGAGAGCACGGGAGGGAGTGTGAGCACAGTCCCACCCTTCAAGGAACCTTCCGGAGGGAGACAAAAACCACATCTACATACAGATGACAGGAGAAGAATAGCAAAGGTGGGCTCAGGCACTGACACTTGGGGCCCAAGAACAGTTATAAAGGTGATGTCACCAGGAAGCAAGCAACACACTGAGTTAAACTTGACTGTGCAGAGACCACAAGGACAAAGCAAGGGTGTGAGAAAGAGCTTGCAGGTGGACCCCTATGTGGGTGACATGAATTGGGACATTGAGCCAGGCTGTTTCATTCAGATAAGACTTAAAGGATATTCTGTGTTCAAAGATGCCTCAACTGATGGCTGCAGTATCTTTATAAGAGGTCTTACGTCCAGACCCTTCCCACAGCTCTCTTCTGCTCAATTACTCTCATATTAACTTTCTCAAACTGCACCCCCCCCCCCAAATGAGGCCAGTCCTTGGTCAACAGAGCACTGAGTAAGCACTGGTGCTTTAGAACATGATCCGAAGGTAACTGCACTCGTCGTTGCCCTATTCCTCTACAGCAGAATCTAGCAAACTCTGTCTGGAAAGTAAAAAGCAATTCAGCGGGCTGTACATGCTGCAACTCCTTTCTGTGGCCAACTGTTCATCTCTGCCTACACAGTACAAAGGGCTTAGGAGGCTTAGAAGAAGGACTGTAGATTCCAGGCTAACCCTGCCAACCCTACCACATCACCACCAAAAAAAAAGGGCACAGAGACAGTAAATATGGTCATTCTGCAGGCCTTACTTTACTTCCCCTGGCATGGAATTCTAGGCTCACCCATGTCAATTCCCTTGGCTGCCCACTCCCTGCCTTGCATCCTTAAGCAGTCTTCATCATCATTACTGACTCTCACCAGATCTCAGCACCCACTCCATCTTCCTGTTTGTCCTGCTGCTCTTCAAGAGATATGTCAGGGGGCTCCTGTATGCTAAGGACTAATGCTGGTTCTCAGAGTGGATGACAGGCCTGTTTTTCTGGGTTTGTGGGCATTATGACAGAGGCAGGGTGACAGGAAGGGAGAAGACCTGCTGTTTGGTTCAGGACTGATGCCAAGTTCCCCTTCCTTTCAGCCACCACTATTCCTTCTTTCTACAATCAAACACTAGGAAGAAAGGGCCCGGCTGAGCAGCACAGAGACAGGAAATGCCTCCCACAGTTCCTTGTACACTGAATACTCTAAATACACGTGTTACATTGAACTGAGATAACTCTAAATTATCCATGCCCAGTTAATTGATATATAAATATACATTTCAAAATCTTACTTTTTTGGTTTTTGAGACAGGGGTTTCTCTGTGTAGTTCTGGCAATCTTGGAACTCTGTAGACCAGGCTGGCCTCTGCCTCCTGAGTGCTGGGATCAAAGGAGTGATGCACCACTGCCCAGCTCCTTACTATTAATTTCTTTCTTTCTTTCTTTCTTTCTTTCTTTTTTTTTTTTTTTTTTTTTTTTTTTTTTTTTTTTT
>NC_034591.1:58168189-58178261 GCF_900095145.1 Mus pahari
CAGACTGGCCTCGAACTCAGAAATTCACCTGCCTCTGCCTCCTAAGTGCTGGGATTAAAGGCATGCACCACCACGCCTGGCTCCTTACTATTTCTTAAAGTATACATTACTACATTAGGATGTAAGGTTAGACTTCTAAGGTCTATGCCCATAAGGGAAACCAGAAATATACACGAGCCTGAGGTACACACATATAAATATTTGAATATGTATTTATTAGCCAATAGTAACAATGAAATGACAACAGTATGACCTCTCTCCAGCTGAATAAAATACCTTTTTTTTAAGGATTTATTTATTTATTTTATGTATATGAATACACTGTAGCTGTTTTGAGACACATTAAAAGAGGGCATCAGATCCCGTTACAGATGGTTTGTGAGCTACCATGTGGTTGCTGGGATTTGAACTCAGGACCTCTGGAAGAACAGTCAGTGCTCTTAACCTCTGAGCCATCTCTCCAGCCCCAATAAAATACCTTTTATTTAAGCAGATAAGCAATTATGAAGATTTTAGGCTAAGGAGAAAGGGCTACTTTTAGCATATGGAATGGAGCGAAAGAATTATATATAGATACACTCACATGCTCGGATGTATCCATCTTTAAACAGCCTATCAAAACTGTCTAACACACTGCTGGCTATAAATGTGCTATACCTGACAGGGAGAAAATTTCATGAAAGATTATAAAAGCTTGCTAGAAGCATTAAAAATTTCCAGCCATTTCATTATTTGTCATTCAGCAACTGTTAATATTACATTTTGTATTCTTAGTGAAGCTTGAAATTAACATGGCTTTTTGTTTATTTCTTCATTTCTGCACCCTTGTCAGTTCATCTCAGGAATGCAGTTTGTTAGCTGGCTTACTGCAGTGCCAAAGAGAAAGCTTGGGAAGCTTAAGCTGACTAGTGAAAAGCTCTGCATGAAAACACATTTGTGTTTTAACCTCTCAGAAGCAGAGCAGTTAACTTAAAATAAATATTTAACATCTTGGTGCTTTTATCAAGACTCATTTTGACATGGATATTAAACCCCCAGGGAACAAAGTTTACTGGAAAAAGTTGATTGAAAAGAAAAGGTGAATCTAGAATTTTCAAAGGCAAACTAATGTCCAGAAATGCCCCTCCCTCAGCGGAGTAGCCAGTGACGGTAGTCATTCATCTGAGTTGGACATAGGCTTAGCACTTTGGAGTCTCTTACGGTAGCAGTCCCAGGCAGTGTCTCTTCTGCCCCAGCAATGTTTTGTTGTGTGCCTGCCTGGCTACTGCCCTACCCTGCTCCACCCCCTGGCTACTTCACACATGGACCCTGATTTACACCCGAGACACCTTATTGCCCAGGAAGCCCAAGCAAGAGGTAGATCTTGATAGGAGAGCTACCTAACACTCCTGGGGCACAGACAGGGCAGCAAGCCATAAGAAGTCTGGTCATCCCTTGGTAGGGGCCATTTATTAAGTTTGTTTTGCTGACTTCATTCCTTCCTTACATAGTGCCTTGAGTTTTGAGAGGATGACATTTATAAGGGGTTGCTAGGTGTGTTCTGAAAACGACAGAACTTGACAGAGATGAGTGTACGATGCCCCCAGGAACGAGAGTGGTCAGTAATGGTAACCAAAATGGCTTTGCTAAATGGTTCAAATGTAGTAAAGTCATAAACAAACAAACAAAAAACCAAAAGAACCTAAACCTCTTGGGATAAAATGGTCCAGAATTCTTTAGAAGACAGAATCCTGTCTCATTTACAATATGTACACATTTACCTGAGCTTCTTATATTCCCCCACCCAGAACAAGGTATATCTTGCAGGTAGCTTCTCGTTCGGGTGTGTGGCCTGCCAAACAAGGCTCTGCAGAATGACCTAAGTATATTATTTTAAGTCTACTTCCATAGGACTGTCACCAGACCACGGAGCCACTAAGTTACACAGGAGCTGTATCCAGTTTTTCCTGCCCCATTAATTTCTTGTAAAGAGCATAGTCATATTGTATTCATCTCTCCTTTTTGTTGGCACTAACTCACTATAGAATAAAATCACGCTGAGTCACAGCATGACACAGCCAATCTCCATGTCTATTTTAGGCACATTTTACACACAGGAGCTGGCAACACACCTTTCCTGATATAAACACAGCTCTGACAGCCTGCAAATTTCAACTGGGTCAGTCTTGCTGCATTATTTGACTTACTTGAAACTTTATTTAAATTTAGTTTTTGTTTGGGCCAATTTTGATGATAAAATTGTGCTGCAATCCTGGATCAAAACTGAGGACAGGCTGAATGGAATTAGAGGGAGGAGGGAGGAGGGAGGAGAGAAGAGGAAGGAAGGAGGAGGGAGGAGGGGAAAGGGAGGAGGGGAGAGGGAGGAGGGGGGAAGTGGCCCTGCTTTTCTGGTCCCTCCAAATGGCTTTATTAGCTGATTTTGAAAGTTTGCGGTACATTTTCAAAATGCTGAACACCCCACAATTAAGCCAAACCACAAATCTACTTCCAAAGCCAAAGGATGCTGGATTTTAAAGCCAAAAATGTACTGATACATTTACATGGGAAAACTCAATGGTTCACACCCCTTCTTCCCCCAGTTCCTCTCTCACCAAAATGTGTGTAATCAAAGCAGGACTAAAAGACATCTCTATTGAATGCTGAACACTATGAAAGGAAGTATCTCTGTTTCTGGGAATTCAGATTCAACTTGTTAGCTTTATATGAAAATTAAGGATGTAGTTGCCACCACCAGAGAACGCCTTTAAAGATCTCTACAATAAAAGCTCCCACACTTTAGAAGCATATGGGATGTAGCCTGGGTGTTCGTGTGCCAAGCTGAGAATGCTATGGTAAGCTCTTTTCTTATGGGGAGGAGACTAGAGCTCCCTGTGTGTAGTCTTCCAGCATTCCCTCTTCATTCCGATCTGAGGTTGCTTCTAGGAGCCTCTCTTGGAGATGCTCAATTGCTCTTGACTTTCCTGTCTCAGCCCCTACCTGATGTGACTTTGGATTTAGGGCAGAGCCAGTGTTCAGGGTCAGGTACAATGTGGCTACTACTCCAGATTCTAATTTTACTTGCTATGGAATGGAGACCTTTTAGAGTTCAGTCCTAAATGATGTCAGCAGTGTTATCACCCACCACATACCCTCCTTCACTCACACATACACTCATTTATTTACTCATATCTTCCACTGAGGACCTACAATAAGCACTGTATGTAAGATCCACACCAAGGCTCAAGAGACTTCTATTTGAGTGAGGCCAAATAAACAGGAAACTATGTGAGCAGATGTTAGGAATGAGAGTCCTGCTAGGGTACAGGACAGGCATGCCGATTCTGCCTCCTACAGGGTCTACCTAAGCTGCTGCTTCTCATAGAAGCTTTCCCTTGTCATCTCAGATGTGTCTGCCCCAGCCTCTAGGTCCCTTTGCTCAACAGGGACATGCATGGCTCTTACCTCCACAAGAATCTGTGTTCCTTCACAGCAGGACCTATCACTTTCCCCTCATCTCTGCACCTATACTGTGCCTAGCATCCTCTCTGGCATGTGCCAATGCTCGCAAATGTTTACTGTTGTTCCAAGTATATTCAATGGTAAACCACAGAAGTGAGACCTTCTTCTGAGTACTGTACTGAAAGCCCACACACACCCATTTCCTCTGAAGACCTAGAAGACAAAGGCAGGGCCTCTGAACGCTAGACCTGCCAAACTGCAAACAAGCTCTGCACTCTCCAAAGCTTTTGCTCCCTTCTCTAGCCTCATCCCTCACCTTTTGAACAGTGATGGTCCTTTCCTGAGGCTATTCAGCATCACAGAGTCACAGATGGGGAAGGCAAACAGAAGTCCCATCTTTCTGATGAAATATTAAGGTAGTGTGAGGGAAAGGAAGATGCCCTTTCATTCCAGAGATGAGATATTTTCACACCACGAGCTCACTTACAACTTGCACTAGCTAGCAACTAAAACAAGGCTATACAATATTTAGCATTTCCTAAAGGACTGTAGTTTCAGATAGAGTCCAGGCTTTGACCCTCTTTATGGTCTTTCTGACACATATATGCTTTATGTTTTAGAATGAAGATACTGTAAGGTCTGTGTTAATTATCTACTGCTACATAACCAATCACCATAATAGCTTAAAATAGTAGTTCTGTAGATTAGAGATTCAGCAGTGGCCTAGCTGGGTGATATGGGTCAGGGTCTGTCAAGAAGCTACAATCAAGATGATCTCTTTCCAAGTTCACTAACACAGCCATTGGCTGAAGATCTCAGTTTTTCCTTATGTGGATCTTTACAGTGCTGCTGCTCACAATGGGAGACAAGGAACAGTCACCAAGGCAGAAGCCAACATAGCATCTATAATCTAATCTTTGAAGTAGTATGCCATCATTTCTGTAGGATCCTACCCACAAATCAGCCCTGAATACTAGGAGGTGAGGACCACTGGGAGCTGGCTACCACAGGCATACTCTAGCAATGGTGGTCATATATCTTCATTATGATTGGCTATTTCCTTTCCAAGGTCAGACAGACAAATGGACAGGTAGGTAGGTAGATCCATAACCCTGTATTATAGACTCACCAACAAAATTTTCAACAGATAGTTTTTTTTTCCTCCTACGTTCTTGAAGGGCTACTGATACATTAGAAAGAATCTGTAAATACAAAATAGGGTCAGAACTTTCAGATAGAGATATCCAAAACTTTTTTATTATGAGAAATGGCATTAAGTATATTCATTTCATTTTATTGTACCTTCATCTCCACCTACCACATCTAAGTCTAATGGAAATCATACCTATTAAGCAGTAACTCCTCTACCTGTAACCCCTGGTAACTACTGTTATACTCGCTGTCTCTTAGAATCATACTATTTGTCTATTTGTATCTCACCTTCTAGGGCATGTGGGTGTACATGTGTGTGTGTGTGTTTTATAAGTAATCAAACCCAGAGCCTTGCATATTCTAGGTTGCAGCAGCCTGATTTCCTTCCTTTTCAAAGTGTGGTAGCATTCTAGTGTGTGTGCGCACATGTGCACACACACGTGGATGTATGTGTGTTTATATTCTATTGTATATATGCTACATGCTATTTCTTCACTGTCTCTCTTTCTTGAAAAAAATTATTTATTTACTGTATATGAATACACTGTAGCTGTCTTCAGACACACCAGAAGAGGGCACCAGATCCCATTACAGACGGTTGTGAGTCACCATGTAATTGCTGGGAATTGAACTCAGGACCTCTGGAAGAGCCTCCAGTTCTCTTAACTGCTGAGCCACCTCTCCAGCCCCTCATTATCTCCTAATACACACTTTGCTCTACCTTTTGACTGATGTGAACAATGCTGCTGTGAGCATGTGTATTCAAGCATTCTATAATTATAAAAACTAAACATATTTGAACATGTTAAACATGAGTGAGTGAGCTGAAGGATGAAGACCTTCCTGCCCTGCTGGTAGACAGTCCTTGGCATGCCTGAGGCTAGGGCCTGGCCTAGTAATGTTAGGCAATGGCTACAGAGAAATGCAGGTTTACTCTACTCCAGATGCACTGGGGGGATTGGGGAGATGGTTCAATTGGTAACCATATCCCCAAGTAAAGTCCTAAGTGGTAGCCAGCATCCATGACTCCAGTGGTGAGAGTTGGGGAAGGCAAGAAGACAGACAAATCCTTGGAGCTCATTGGCCAGCCAGTTTAGCCAGTCAGCGAGAACCATGGAGTACCATGCTCAGTAGAGACCCTGTCTCAAAACACAAAGTTGAAGAGTATTGAGGAAGCACTGTGATGACCACTGCCTTCCATATGCATGTGCATTGTCATGCACACACACACCTGAACACATAAACACATACTACACATACATATTATTAGTTTACCTTTTCAAAAATAATGTCCTATTATAAAATACATGTTTGTTTGTTTTTTTTAATCCAAACAAACAGAACTCTTGAGATAAGGAAATTTTTAAGGATCAAATGTTGACTCTTAAAATTCAACTGATACCTGAGTATGCTGTTATATGCCTGTACTTCTAGTACTCAAAAGGCAAGGAAGGAGGATTGTGTGTCCCAGGCCAGACTGGGCTACAAAGAAAGTGTGGTCCTGTCTTAAAAAAATCATAAAATAAAACTAAATCAATCAAACAAACAAAACTCAGGTAATAGTTCTAAACTGAGTTGGGGAATTCAAAAGTCAAGAAATAATAAGTATATAACAAAATGGCTCTTCCCTTCTCTCCAGTAGGGCAACATAGTATACCATCTTGCCTAAAAAACATTCCTTCACCTATGTAAGCCTAGTGTTACCTCGGCCAAAACCAAGGACATACACAGAAAGAGCTCTTGCATACAGACCTATCTGCCCTGGTCAGATCCTAGAAGTCAGCAGAGTTCACACATAGCTCACCCATCTAGAGGTGAATCAAGCTGTGGAGGACTATAAAGTTTCATAAGTAATTCAAACTCTAAACTTCTATCCCTTTAGAAAGCAGTTACAACAACACTCAATAACATACATGGCAAGTACCTGTCCCGTGTCAAGTGGGTTAAAAGCTGGGGATGCAGGATACACTGCTGAAGAAACCAGACAAGTATAATGAACACAGAAAATTTGGTACTGCTTAAGAATTTGGGTTTTACCAAGGGGTAGGATGTGTGCTGCCTCAATCTGTACTCAGCCTGTCCAGTCCATGTCTAAAGTCTCCCACCAGGCACAGCTCACCAGGATCAACATGGCAAATCTCTGGAGGAAATCCTGGATTTCTCATATGAACACCTTAAGCAACACAGGACCAGTCTAGAAACCAAGTCCTCTTGCCCTGAATTAAACAACATTCTGGTTCGAACTGTTTAGATTTGTGTTTACTAATATTCTGAAGCAACTCTGGGCCCAGTACCCACATAGGTGAGAGAAGAATCCAGATACTAAATGGATTTCCAAAAGATGAGCAAACACTACTGGAGAGTAGATCCAACACTGTGGGTTTGAGCACAGCCAGGGTGTACATCTGTTCTTAAGCAACACACATTTTTGTTACCCTTGCCCCACCATATGATGCTGCCAAGGCTGGCAAACACATGGCCCACTGGGCCTGGAGTCACATCCCACAGGGCCTACCCATACAACACCCCACCCATCCTGCATCCTGCCAAGGTCCTGACCAAGTAGGTGTGGAGCTAACAACTTATTTGCTGAGAGATGAACCCTCCTTGCATTGTCTTGGCCTCCAAAGCTCTAGCTCCTCATACTTTTTCTACTATTATCAGTTTTAGGCCTCTCCTGTGCTAGGGGAGACTATTAGCAAATGATATCTTTGCCTTGGAATAGCAGAAACAGTTGAGAGCAGCCAGACTGAAAGAGAGAGAGGAAGGTCTCAAAAACTTGGCCCCTCACCTCCTCACCTCTGGAGATAAGGTCAAGGCTAGAAGGTTGAAGCTGGTGGCTGCTGTCTGGTGTCCTTCCAAGAGCTGCATGAGGGGCATGATCCCAGGGGAGTGTCAGAGGACTAGCTGCTTCTAGTCTTCATCCACATCTCATGTTAGCATCAAATCATTCCCAAAATAATGTGACTTAGGACAGCATTTGTGTATCAATTATATGATTCCCTTGACTATTTTTAACACCAGAGATAAGTTCCTGTGTAAATCATTTTCCTTCTTCTCACCTCCCACCCAACCAACATCCAGTCAGCAAACTTAATACTGTCCATTAAAGGAGAATTCTCCCACATGTATATATAATATCTCCAGGACTAACCAGCAACTCATAAGGCATGTAGGTACATTTAGGAGCTAATGCATGTTAAAGTATATTATAACATCATTTCCAGTTTCATTAAATCTCAGACCTTATGTTGTCGCTACAGTTCCGGCCCTGACAGTAATGGTCAATGGAGAGAAACTTAAATTTCAGCCTTTCCTAATTGTCAGCCCCCAGATGCAGAGTCAAAGCTAAAGATTACTCTCGTCAGAGCCTGCTGAGTGTCACACTGGTTAAGGTTCCAATGTACCCAGAAACTCTACAGTGTCCTCCCCAAAAAGTAGAGAAATGGGCCTTTGACAGGTTGGTCTGCCCTGTTGTGGGGAAAACATAGGTAATGGGGCTGTCTAATTCAGTCAGCACAGTGACGTCCATGAAGTGCTTGTGACTGAGGTATAGCTGGTGTAAAGTGTGTCATCCTCAAATTATTTTTGGTATGTGCTCTCTTACAAAAAGAAATCACCTTGCTATCCAATTTGAAATGAAAATAAATATTTCTTTTTTTTTTTTTTTTTTTTGGTTTTTCGAGACAGGGTTTCTCTGTATAGCCCTGGCTATCCTGGAACTCACTCTGTAGACCAGGCTGGCCTCGAACTCAGAGATCCACCTGCCTCTGCCTCCCGAGTGCTGGGATTAAAGGCATGCGCCACCACGCCCGGCGAAAATAAATATTTCTTGTGAAAGAGCTCAGAACTCTTTTTACCAAACATTATTTATTACTAGCTAAATGCTAACTTTCTTGGAGACAGACTCATCATATCCTAATTACCATGTGTTGGCAATGGGTTCCATACTTGAACTACTGCAGGGCTAAGCCCCAATTGGACCTATGATCTCCCCATCCCTGAAGAAAAATATCTCTGCTCTGAGAGTAATGTGTTACCTCACATGTAATCCTGTGGCTCAGAACTCCAAAATCATAGCTTATACTTTGTTAGGGAAGAGTTAGGACTATTTGGGGCCTGGAGATTTCCAACTCCAAAATGAGAAAATGAGAAAAAGGCAGAAGAGAAGGAATGAGTAACTAAACATGAGAAACAGAGAGCTTTTGCAACAGGGGGCAGGAATGAAGGCTTTCAGGTAGCTTTCCATGCAGGGCAGGGCAGGGTATCCATGATTGCCTTCCTTACTCAGTAAGAGCGCTTGTAGAGACTCTGTGAGGCGTGAGAACCTGGGTCCTTGGGCTAGGAAACAGCCAACACCACACGCTTAAAAAGACAGTAAGCAAAATATTGCAGAGACAAACTGAGTCCAAGGGGACTCTGAACTACACTGCTGAACTACAGTTCATCAGTAACCATATATTAAAATCTGCTTTCCAAAGAGCATCTCTCATCAATTAGTGGCATGAGTGTTATTTTAGACACAGAGTCAGAGGATGAAGAAGGCCCAAAGCAGAGATATAAGATCTGCCTTTCACAGGGCCAGGGTTCTCTCCATCTGATACTTGGCTTGCAGGTCTACAAACTGTTACCTGACACTCTGGTAGATTGCTTTGGGCCTAGAGTGAATTTGATGAAAACTGGCTAGATAGGAATCTCTTGATGAAGGAATAGGATTATATAATTGCCCAGATCTCTTTGGAGGCCCCAGTGGTAAGATTCTGTGAGAACTCTTTAGCCTGGTATTATCTATTCCTGTGGCTAGCTGCAGAGCTGGTTACTACTTCCTTGTAGTTGTGTGGTTTCCATTGTGCACACATCCTGCACTGTTGCTGATAAAGCTGAGTGTCAAATAACATGGCAGTGCTGGTTACTTGGTGCTCACCACCAGTGACAAGAAATTTCTGCTTTCCTTTTACATAAGACAACATTACACCTCCTATGTAATATGGTTTTGCTTAGAACTATTTAACCTGGCACTTTACACAGTACAGGGTGAGAAATTGTCAGGGCCAAAATGAAAACTTAGTCCTTAACCTCAGCAACTCTCAACCCCTGAAGGACCAAGCAGAGCAGGCTATGAGCTGGCTGCAACGAAGGGCCAGCTGGCTCTACTCCTCCCTGGCTCTAGGTCCTAGGACAAGCCAGGTTCTCAACTTCCACATGTGCAAGTGGGGATGAGACAGAGCTGCTCTGATGAGCACATGAAATAGTATACACAGCAGTGCTCTGTCAAGTGCAAAATTATACGTTAAAAATAGATAGTAAATTAATAAATTATTTTTTCTATGAGGAGAAAAGAGCTAAAGGGAGATATGTGGTACTTTTATTTCTTCTTCTAAGGAAAGTTTAATCAGGAAAGCCAGAGTATGTGGACATGATTTTTTTTTTTTTTTTTGGTTTTTCGAGACAGGGTTTCTCTATGTAGCCCTGCTATCCTGGA
>NC_034591.1:58179006-58210026 GCF_900095145.1 Mus pahari
AAATAATAATAAATAAATTAAAAAAAATAAAGGCGTGTATCACCACCGCCTGGCCATGGAGATGATTTTTAAAGTGTATGTTTTAAATCCATAATCTGTACATAAACTCAAAGATGTCTTTGTAAAAAAATAATAAGGAACATGGCTTGGCTCATACAGGCTGGCTACAGAGTGGGTACTAGAAGCCTGCTGAATGTCACTAACTCCTTACAAGGACAAAGCTCAGGAGCTAGCTCTGTGTACCACTAGTCTTGATTTCAAGACCTTGGATCACATAGTAATCCTGTTAAAAGCGCTTTTCCTGTGATGTAGACTTAAGGGACTGAAATGGAACTCTATCTTCATCTGTAGAATGTAGAGGTGGGCGGGGAGGGGTTGGATTCACATGATAGTGACTGAGCTTTTACTATCTTCCAAATGAGAAAATTAAATGCCAAAAGCCCTAGTAGTTGAAGAACATTCATCACAAAAACACCCAAAAGCATTATAAAAAAACCTCAAAAGTCATGTATGTAAACATTTAACATAAGTTGTCTACATATTATATATACAGAACACAACTGGATTCTCACTTACTTGTGATAAATGCTAGGAGGTCGAGAAGCAAGGGCCAGGGGCTTATAGTTCTCAGTTTAGGAGTCAAGGACACTGCACAGGACTGGCCCAGTTTGATTGGCTCTGGCACTTACTCTGTTTCTAACAAGTTTGGAGACTTAGTACAACAAACATAAATAGATGAGCATATGACATTAGAAGCCACTGACGGGGGGCTGATTCAGACAATGGTGAGTAGGGACATCTGAGCCCTAGGAGGATCAGAGATCAACCATTTTAAGAGAACAAACCACTCAAGGCAGGTTCTACATCACTCTGCAGCTATGGGATTGTGGACAATTTTGCCTCACCCCTTTGAGCTTATTTTCTCAGAAGATGTTACCTATCTACAAGAGTCCCAAAGAACAGATAGTAGAAGAAATATGTCTGGTATAAAAAGGTACTGAACACACATATAGAATGCTATGTGCTTGATGAATGCATTTGTATGCCTGGAGCCTATTAGCTTTAAAGCAAGGTAAGTCCAATATAATATATACATATATCTGTGTGTTGTGTTTAAACACATTTCATAAAACTCATAATGGCAATGCTGAGGACGAGAAAGACATTTCAACTCAAGGGACATACCCTCTGGCAAGAGGAACAAAGAGTCTCCCTGGGTTCCAGTTGTACTGCATGCTAGCAACTCCTTTTCTCAGCTACTAGATGGGGATGGAAACGGCCACCTTGAGAAACAAATGAGGCCCTGCTTTGGCAGGTGCTTACTGAGTGCTGCTGTCTTTCATCCTCTGTGCTGAAGCAGGAGCTAAGGGTGCGATTGGTGCTGAAGTATTTACAGTATGACACTGAGATTGACATGTCAGGCCCTTGGAAATGAGTCCATATCAGTACTTTTATTCTCTAAATTCCTGTTCCACATGCAGTCGGCACTACAATGCTGTTGCAAGTTCAATGTATGAAAAGAATGATAATCCAACTCTAAAATAAGTCACTTTTGAGAAGTACAGAGTGCTGTCTTTGAAAAACTGATTCTCAACTGATAAGAAACTTAGACTTAGCCAGGCGTGGTGGCACACACCTTTAATCCCCAGCACTCGGGAGGCAAAGGCAGGCGGATTTCTGAGTTCGAGGCCAGCCTGGTCTACAGAGTGAGTTTCAGGACAGCCAGGGCTACACAGAGAAACCCTGCCTCGAAAAACCAAAAAAGAAAAAAGAAAAAAAAACTTAGACTTAGAAAAGCAAGAAAGCATCTTTTCCTACCTAATCAATATATACTCAAGAATGGGTCAGTCTGAGTGGAGTACATTACTCAGTACTTAAGGTTTGCCAGGTTCTCATTTGATCTGCAGAAACAAGAACACTGAATTAACAATGAAGTAAATGTGTTAAGTTCAATCTGCCCCCTCCATCTCTGAAATAACTTGTTATGCTCCACTATGACAAAGACATGCATGTTTTCACATTCTTCAAATGACACCAGCTAGTGGTAGGAGTGTGGCTCTGTCATCTAGCCCACTGGTGGACACACCTACCATCACTCTACCCATGTAATTTAGACTCCTCATTCCATTTAGACCTCCAACAGGTGTCTCAGAGATAGGCATTCCTATGCTGAGGGGTCACTTCTGCCTAGCTCGGAGCCACTCTGGTCCTAGAACTATTCGGGCATCCCTTGCTTGTCAATCTAGGTCTCAAAGCATCTCTTCCCCATACTGTTCAGCAATGTGGACAAGTCTCTCATTACCTGGTAATCCCATCATTCCTGTACATCCAGCTTTGTCCATTAAAAACCCACAATGTGGCAAACTGGAGGCAGTGTCTGCTTTGGTTTGGTAGAAAGACATTAGACAGCAGATGAGGGCTGAGGGGTACAGAGTGAGTGGGTAGGTGGCTGAAGTTTGCCCTGTGAACTCCAAGACCAGAACCACTTAGGACAGGCAGCTGCCACAGTATACTAGTTGCACCCAGGTATTAGAATAAAAGTTTCTCACTGTCATATAAGAGATGCACTGTAAAACTTCAGGGACTGTGGCATGCACCTGCCTAAGACTGCAGGGCAATACAGAAACACACAGGTTTGTTTCCTGCCTGCTAATATTCATCTGCACTTTGCTGGCTGTCTGCTTCTCCTGCCTTGGCCTCTGACTATGAGGCTTGCCATTTTGTCCAGAAAACAAACACCTGCCTATAGCTCATGCATTTCACTCACAAACAACCATCTCCATGAAAACTAATGAAAAAGTAATAAAAGTGAAATACAGTTCATGAATATTCATAGTATCTCCCACTGCCAGCAGCCATGTATGTTCTATCATTAGATAAGGAGACTGTTTGCAGCCTGTATCTCAGGGAGTTGTGTCCCATCATCAAAGTGACCATCAAAGCAGGGAGCTCAGAAGGAGGGGAAGTCCTCAATAAAACTGCATGGTCATTAGGTGGCCCAGGCCACCTTTTATCACGAGCTAGCTGGGCAGCCTTAGGGGGATTTACACACCATTTCCTATAGTCACACAATTAAGAAGTGGGTTGAGAATGGCAACCCAATTACCTGACATCAGTACTCTGTGGGGGAAATGTTCCATACTTATGATATATAAATAAATATATCTGGGTTGTAGGGCAGGAAAATGGTTCTTTAGAGGGCAGAGGAAAGCCAATAATCAACACAAATCAGAATTGGTCTATGGAATGCTTTATAGGACAAAAAAAGTCTGTTAAACAAACAAACATACTTCCTTGAGAAAAACTATGTATTCAAAGGTTTGGGGAAGATGGCTTATTCAGTAAGTGCTTCCTGAGAATGCATAAGGACGAGAGTTTGAATCCTCAATACCCTCGTAAACAGCTGGGCATGGTTACTGCTGATGTATAATCTTAGCACCAGCAAGACAGAGGCAAGAGGATCCCTGAAGCTCACTTGTCATCTAGTTTTTCCAAACTGGCATTCTCCAGGTTCTTTGAGAAAGCCTATCTCAACTACAGTGGAGGGTAAGTGAAGAGGACACTCAGCATGGACAGGTGGACAAGCACTCATGAGGGTACACACATCCAAATATGTACCAAGAAGAAAACACAAATAAAGGAGACTTTTGTCTGTCTGCTACATAGGGCCAGGGTTTCTCTATGTAACAGAGCCATGGCTGATCTGAAACTCACACTGTAGACCAGGCTGGCCTTGAACTCACAGAGATCTCCCTGACTCTGCCTCCTGAGTGCTGGGATCAAAGGTGTGCACTGTCATGTAATGAAATTTTACCATGAAAAAAGTTCTAGACAAACTGCCCAGTGGCTTTATCAACAAATTTTTTTCATCATACAATTCAACTAAGGTCATTTTTTTCCACAGTGATTTTCATCTTATCTTCCTCACTTGACACTTTTGAAGGACCAGGCTAGTCCTGACTTAGTATGACATAGGGCCTTGCTTATAATAGGTGTCCAATTAATGTTCCTGGATGATGAAGAAAGAGAAGTAACATTCAGCTAGAATACAGGGAGGAGCAAGTCATGTTCCCACATGTGAGACTTGACAGCACTGGCGACAGGGCCAGCAGGCACAAACTGACTAACATGGACTCTGGTCAGCGGAGGCTCCCAGACAGGAGTGGCCATTACGAATGCTGATGATGAGGAAAACAGCAAATGTATAAACACACCACTCAGACCTCCCTCTTCCTTCTCATCTGAAGGCCATGAGGATAAATGTGACTATCCATGTGCCTTTGCTGATGATAGAAGCTGGTGCTAAAACAAAGAGAACCCAAGTACTTTCTGTACCCTCCAAACCCCAGCACAAAGGAAGAGATGACAATAAATAATGTTATCCCTGACATATTAAAGGGTTTTGGGTCTGCCAACTCTGAAATCTTACACACCCATACTCATACACGTGCACATGCATGCATGTGCATATACTTTAGGAATACTGGAATAAACAAAATCCCCTCCCCTTATCAGTCTTTCTAAAGCAGAGGGGCCACACTGGAGGCAGCTGTGGGTCTCCTGTGAACTGAGGCTGGTGCATCCCTCAGGGAAGCCTGTGGTCTCTCCCAGCACTAGTGGCCTCCTTCGCACATGGAGCACACAGAGGCCTGCAGAGATCCTGAATAAAGCTGTCCCTTTGTTCCTCAGGTCAAGAAAAACTGAATGACTAATCTAGTAGTATCCTAAAAACACTCACATTCTAGCTGGTATGTCTAACAATTTTAGGGTTTACCTAAAAATTAACATCAAAATGCCCAAATTTCAGTTTCCAGTAAAACTCATCTTACTTCAACTTCTTCGCCTGAAAGTAACTTTCCTTTTTCTGCTTAAAAACTGGTTCACTGAGGTAAAATTTATATACCATAAAATTAGCCATTATAAGGTGAATATTTGGTGCATTCACAATATTGTACAAATCCCAAATGTTCTCTGACTTGGAGGTAAAACCCTCTTTACTCAGAAAACAGTTTCTCCCACTGTTCCTTTCTCAGGCCCCTGACGAACAAGTCTGCATTCTGCTGAGTTAATCTATTTTGGATTTCTTATAATGTGACCTTTTGTGTCTACCTTTTTTCCCTAAGCTAGCAGTTTTGATGTATAACCTTTTTGGGGTGGTGGTGGTGGTGGCAGCTATCAGTATATCATTCCATTTCCCACCCTGCCCCCCAGCTTGCTACTGTTGTTTTGATAAATAAAATTGTGTTGTATCCATTCACTGCAGTCAACCAGAGATGCACATTTGGATTGGCCTGCTTCTTGGCTACTGTAAATAGTGTTATATGAACATGCATGTACAACAATTCAAGTAGATGTTTTCCGTCTTTTACAACATAAACCTGGAAATGGAATTCCAGGGATCATATGGCAACTCTGTGTTTAATGTTTTTAGTTACTGCCAAGCTGTTTTCCATAATGGCTGTGCCGTTTCACATTCCTACCAGCAAGAAAGGATAGAGAATATTATTTTACACATGATTCATTTAAAAATTCCCAAAATAATTTTCATTAATATTGACCCTTGTGCTCCACAAAATCTTAGGGATTTCTTTGAGAATTTTCATTTAATAGGCCCTGTGAAATCTCTAATCTCCAGCCCCACTCCCATCCAGCACAGACAATATGACAATTACCAGAAGAGAGCAGACACCCAGAATGTCTACCATCCAGCTGGCTGCCCAGAACTAACACCCAGACACAATTAGCAAACAAATGTCTGTCTGCAAGTTCCATCGATGCAGAGATGTCTAATACAGATTTTTTAAGGAAGTAAGAATTTATAGCAGAAAAGGAGGAAATGCACAGAGGGCAGCGTGGCCACAGGAAGGCAAGCAGAGCTGAAACCTGTGTCAATAGACAAGACGGTATTAAAACAGACAAGAAACTGCAGCCACATGGCATACTGAGCGTCACATCTCTGGAGATGGTCATGGCCTGCCTTCTACAGGAGTCCAGCCAACTCTGCTTATCCCTAGGTCTTGGGACTTGGGGACCAAGAACCTGGAGAGAGAGAGAGAACTACTGAAGAGTGAGTCCCTTCATCTCTCTGTCAGTACTGAGTAGCAGTGTCTCATTTCCAAGTGCTGTGGGGAGCATATCTCCTGCCGAAGAACTCCCCCCTACCTACCAGGAAAGATAATGCTGTCATGTTTCTTTAGAAGCGTTCAATTTCAGTAGTAAAACAAACCCAGCAATTCTCATGCTGTGCAAGCAAAATTGAAAGTATTTATGTATGGTGAGTCTTGCCTGCCTGATGAAAAGAGGAGCAGAATGAATACATACATGCTCCTTCCCTGCTCCTTTATTACCTGGAGACCAGAGATAGACTTGAGCCATGCCTGCCTTCCTTCCTTCTGCAGCCTCCATTGCAGCAAGATGCTACATTTTGTGAGAGGGAACAGATTGGGGTGAGTACCTTGAGCTCACCTGCTCGAAGTCAGAGCGGGTTATAGCTGGGCAGTGTGAGCTGGGATGTGTTTCTCTGTACCAAGCCCTGGACAACTGTTCCCAATGCTGAAGCCAGCCACCCTGTCTACACTCTTAGACTGAGTGTCGAGGTTAAGGCTGCTTCAGATCTGAGTCCATCATAGTGACAAGCGACAGTCTGTGCACACCGAGACAGCATGCATGCACAGCTAGGCCTGGTATCAGCATACCCAGGAAGACAGGCATGCTCACTATGCCTGCACATGCAACACAACTTCAGACTCTGACACTGAATTGGAATTTTAATCAGGGTGTGTATGTGTGCACATGTACATCACACTTGTGTTGTTCTGTCCAATGGTACCAACATTATCATGATCACAGACAGAACTGATCAATAACACTCAGTCATATGATGTCCATTCAGATCAAGCACATGCTTCCTGTGTGACAAGAAAACAAATACTCATGGCATTCTCTAGAGCACAACTGCCAGTTGTTTGAAATAGGGGAGGAACAAAGCTACTTAAACACATTCCTAGCGCTATTTTCAAGGGGTCAGAGGTGGTCCCACACCCCAGCTGATAGCCAAAGATTCTCAAATTCCTGCTTTCTGGAGTAGACAGGAGCTCACAGATAGTACACAGATAACCCAGGGCTAGGCCCTGTGTCCTGTGGAATGAAGACAGTAAGGTTTCTGAGCTACCCTTAGAGTTGCTGTAGAGATCAGACAGAACCTTGTTCCTAGAAAGACACAAAGACTTGAGTTACCAATCTGAGTGAAGGGACTGGTCCAATACAACTATGTGTTGTTGAAGCAGAGGATTCCAGCCAGGCACCAAAGCTCTATGAATGGCTACTTCCTGTGCATACCACCATATTCCCTCAATCTGTAAGCAATGAGTCCTTCAGTCAGCCTATGGAGACCTCCCTTTTTTCTTGACTCATTTCACTGAGATTTTCTACAGAATTCTCCTATGGCTTCCCCAAAAGAGCATGTATGGCGCATTGGGTTGGGGAAGTCTCTAAAAGGTCCTGAAGCTCTTATCAAATAAGATGTGCTCAGAAAAAATGTTCTTGCTCTGAAGAAGCCATAGTGTATACTCCCCAGCCTAGCCTCTTTGTATCCCTAATAGCAGAACCAAAAGAGTAAAAAGTAGGTACACATAACCACTTGCTGATAAAGCTTACAAAGCAAAGTAATGAGGCAGAGACACGGCACCATGGCATGACACAGAAACAGAAAAGCCTGGGACAAACAAAGATGGAACAGCTTTCCGGCCAGTGCCAGTAGCACCTAATTTGAATCAATTAACCCGAAACTGAAGAGACACATGGGAACATTCCTTACAGGGGAGCCCTGACACATGAGAGTAAAGCAGTCAGCTAGCTATGTTCTGGAAGCTGATTTCTCCTTACTATATTTCCCAGCATCCAAGTATGGCAGGCAAATTCACTAGAGATGTGTCTACCTGGATCTGTTTGGGACAACTATGTTCCCTATACTCAGTCAGTGAGGCAGGTTGATTACTATCACTTCAAGTGTCTACCATTAGCCTTGGTAGCACAGGCAGGCATAAGAGAAAGGAAAGGCCAGGAATAGGGAGGGAGGTGAGTGCATGGGCCTCAAAGCTCCCCAGACCTCATGGGTAACAGCCTCTCTCAGTGAACTAAAGAGGCATTGAATGAGAGACAAGTTACAAGCTGGCAGGATGCTGAGCCTCTGTCTGTCTCTCAACTTTCTTCCCTACTCTCATCCGATGGAGGCAAGTTGTTTACAGTACCTTTATAGTCACTGTTCTTGAGTTCCTGTCCTGGCTGGCTGGCTGGCTGGCTGGCTTCCTTCCTTCCTTCCTTCCTTCCTTCCTTCCTTCCTTCCTTCCTTCCTTCCTTCCTTCCCTCCTTCCTTCCTTTCTTTATCAACTTGAAACAAGCTAAGGCTACCTGGGAAGAGGAACCCCAGTTGGGAAAATGCCTCCATCAGATTGCCTTTAGGAAATCTGAAGAACACGTTTTTGATTAATGATTGCTATAGGAGGGGCCCAGCTCACTGTGGACAGAACCACCCCCAGTCCCAGGGAAGGTGGTTCTGGGTGGTATAAAGAAGCAAGCAGTTTAAGCCATGAGGAGCAAGCTAATAAGCAGTATTCCATCATTGTCTTTGTTTCGGTTCCTGTATCTAGGTTCCTGCCCTTCTTGAGTTCCTGCCTTAACTTCTCTTGGTGATGTACTATGATAAGTATGTATAAGCCAAATAAACTGTGTCCTTCCCAAACTGTTTTTGGTCAATGCCACCCACCCCAAAGGGTTTCTCTGTGTGGCCCTGGTGGTACTGGAGCTTACTCTGCAAACCAAGCTGGCCTTAAACTAAGAGATTTGACTGCCTCTGCCTACTGAGTGCTGGGAAGTAAATGTTTATCACAGGAATAGGAACCAAACTAAGACAGTGTTGGATAGTGTAAGATAGTATCTAGAAATCTCTTCCTGTTGTGTGAGTTTAACATTCAAATTTCATGAAGGGGGTGGTGGGGAAGGCTAGGTTTGGGGACAGAGTGGGTGTAATCAGGGAGTACGGAAGATGAGGGATAGCTCAGGCTAGAGAATGGCTAGTGAGCAGAAACAGAGTGGGCTGGGAGAGACAGAAGCACCAAGCCTTGGAACTGTAGCTAGGGATATGGAGGATAGAGAGGGCTAGGAGTGGGGACTAACGGAGAATGGAGAAAAGCTTTAGGAAGGATTCCAGGAGAGAGGAAGACAGTGGGCTCACGGAAGAGCGATCTTAACAATGCTCAGTCTAACATGGCGCAGTCAGAGTGTTCCATATATGGCAGAAGCAGGACTGCAAGCAGGTGGTGTGGCCAAGAGGTCTGCTCAACTCGGCAAACAAGAGAAATATTCCCCTTAGGAGTGTCAAAGAGAACTGTAGTCTTAAAGTGAACCACCAGGGACTCCAAGAAATATACACATTTTAATGACCTTGTTTCTTCCAAGAAAACAAGGTCCTGCAAATGAGAAAGGGCAGACAGGAAGCTGTGCTCATAGTTGGCTCTGAGCTGACAGAAGCTGGGTGTGTTGGCCGATATAAGCTGCCAGGGTCACCCTCCAAGGCCTGCACTGAGACTTCGCAGGACAGCCAGCAGGTGCTCTTTCTTATTCCAGGGGGTAAATGGCCTTTCCCAAAAAACTGGCTACTTCCCGTACTGAGTATGAAAATGCCGGTAAGTGGAGGCTTACAGGAAAGACAGGCTGGCTTAGGGGAAAGTACTATACGAAAACTGCCACACACTCGGATGGTGTACAGGTACAGCCTGACCATGGAGAACTGCAAGCACAAGGAGCCAGATGAACGCATCCCACTGGTCCTTGATGTCATTTGGGATTCCCAAAGTCTGGGCACTTCAGTGTTAAGTTCCTTGCCTCTCTCCTCTGGTGATCACTATCCTTGGATCTGTGAGGACAAGCCTGTGACCTTCTCATGGAACAGCACTGAGAGAAGCTGCCTACTTTCGTCAGCAGCAGCTATTTATCCCAGGCTTGTTTTTGTAGGTTCCCCCACCCAGCCATTTCCAGAAATGACTGTTCCTCTCTTCCTGACCCTTCTGTGACAGAATAAACAAGACATCTTTTGCCTAAACACCACAGGGCAAAACAAAAACAGGAAGAGAAAGCAGGCACACTAAAGCTTTCAATATAAAATTATCAGTGTTTTTTTTTTTGAAGAAGAAGAAGAAGAAGATAGATTTAAAATGTTAAGTTTTAAAGAACTTTAAACTTGAATGCTATTTTGTTTCACTTTAGCACATGCAGACTTCTGTTAGCACCTCTTTACTCATTCTCCACTAGCTTCTCACTCTTGCTGCTGGTCAAGGTGGATATCTGACTCTGTATGCCAAATGCACTGATGTTCCAGGGGTTCACACTTGGTGCTTTTATATTTGCCAATGTAAGTTTGAATTTACAAAAAGGAGGCTAGACCACCTTTCTTGGAGGTAAGTAGATGATAAGAAAATGACAACAGCAGTTTGTTCTTTATGTTTGTTCTGACTACAGAACTTGTATTCCCATTGCCCACATCCATGCTAATGAGGATGCCACTGGAGACATACCCCACAAGTGAACATCGACACAACAATCAACACAGACACACAGCACATCTGGCACACACCCCTCAGTGCTGTCTGTGTGGGGGATCTAAATCACCCCTCTTAGCGCTCTGACCTTTGGGTTGGTGGCACTGAATGAGGAAGAATCATCCAATATCAAATGCAAATGTGTCCCCCACTCTGTCACTCTCCTCTAGTCCTACATCTAGTCACAGACTACAGGACATCAGGTGTCACTATGGGTACAGCAGCAGCAGTGTGGCAATGAGCCAAGTCTTCAAACTAGATAGGTGCATCCACCTCCCCCCACCAACCACGCTCAACGCTGCCCAACACTGTTATTCTCCCTATATGCTACTTGCTTTGCATTGACTGTCTTCTGTCCCATTCTGGTATAGGAGAGAAGCCATTAGCCATATCCCTGACCTCCTTCTACACCTCCGGATTTGCAGTGCTAGAAATGGAAGGGAAGTATAGTGCATGATGCCTGATGCTTGGTGGGTGGGACAACTTGTAACTGCTAACCATGCCAGGTCAGACACATCCACAGGTCAGACACATCCATCCCATCTATGACAAGAAGACTTAAGGAACCTGGGAAAGATAATGGGTACTATGACCAGCAGCTGAGTTGAACCCATGGAGTTGTCTCCTTTGTTTCTTATGACAACATCATGAATTACTCAGGTTCCCGTCTTAAAAGAAATAAAGCCTTAGAAAGGTTTGGAAACTTGCCTGAAGTCACACAGCCATAAAGTATTAGATCCGGAATCCAAGCCCAGGTCTGTCTGCTACATATAGCAACAATGACAAAAGTAATGACAACAATGCTAACAGCGGCAGATTAAAATAGCAGCTAGCATTTATGAGTACTTCCTCTGTCCCAGGCCCGCAGAGCAGCCTAGGATGAGCTCTGTTCTCTCCAGAATATCTTTGTTCACTCAGCTTTCTAGACTCAAGACAAGATTAGAGGGTGCCTGAGCAGCACATCCATAAAGTCCCCAAACCAGAAAAGAAACAAGAGGTCTTGGGGCCCAGGGCACCAGCTCTAGTTCCTTCAGTGGCACTAGTCAGGCTTTGCCTGTTACCCCTGGGGTAGTCCTCTCTAGCTTTCTACACAGGACAAAGCAGATGCATGATGACTTTGGGGAACTGGCTGGTTAAAAGCTTGGACTACTGGCTTCAGGTTTTAACTGCAGTCTGAGCAGCACAGCAAGGATGTCTGGTACATAACAGAGAGATGTATTATGAAGCACAGGAAGCTACTACCATTGCCCGGACCCCATTCCAGTAGCCATCCTTCTCCACAAATGAGTGTCAGGGAGTGGTAGCTTCAACCTGCATTATTCATGAATGGAGAGAGTTTGGAAATAAAGTGGCTGACCTCCATCAGCCTTCACCATTTCCCTGACTGCTCTGTGCTCCACACTTGGGCCTACCTCTCTGCCTGAGTGTAGACCACCTCAGAACCCAGACCCACACTATTCCTAGAAGAAGGCTATAGGGGTTAAGTGGAGGTAGATGCACTAGCTTCAGGTCCTCATATGCCCCACAAAACAGCACAGAACTCCATTTTGAATTCTTAGTCTACAATTCTTAAATCTGCCTACAAAAGCATTTTCCCTTAAATCCCTTTCCACTTATGAATACCAATCATGTGATTGGTGGGGAAAACAGCAGCCAATAGCAGACACAGTGCTGCAGCTCACATGGGGTGTGGATCACACTATCTCAACTTTGTACACTTTGGCTTCAGTATTCACTGCGCTTAAACTTCTGCCTTGTTACAAACCTCAGGAACGCTGAAGCCCATTCAGTCTTCACACACACTCATCTCCAAAGAGTACAGCCAAGTTAAAGGGACAAATGTAACCCTAATCTTAGGGACCCCTGCCTTTTCTATGCTCTGCTCGAGAAGGCCCTTTGCAGCTTCTCACAGGGGATGGAGTCCTATGTGCTTCTAGCTCCTAGTTCCTAATGACACTTATGCTGGTCAGCATCATCCTGCTAGCCCTAAGTCTTGATTCTTGGACCACCTACCGAAGAGACCATCTGAACACAAACCTTTGTTTGTTTAGGAATCTGCTAGTGGGGAACCCAAACAAAGACAATGGTTCCTTAATGTCACCCTCGCAGCTTTTATCTACTACCAAGGGTACCCCCAAAACACCGATTCCCCCATGTGTCACAAGCTATGCTTGGCTTGTTTTTTCTCATTTACCCTCCTTTATAATTCCATGTGAGGCAGCAGGTGATGGGGACAGAGAAGAGTTACCATGCACCCTATTTGGCAGTGGTGAGCTAGAAGCCAATTGAAGGGACTGAGGGCAGCAGAGATTTGCTGCCATGGGGTAGACTTGACATAGTGGCCCCAAACACCTGAGAGAATGGGAAAAGTGACTGGAGGGCAGCACAAGCCACTCCTCAGTTTATTCAGAGAGAGGAACAGGACAAGGGAGCTCTACTTCAGGTTAGAGACAGTCCTTGCATAGCTGAGGGTACTCCTACTCATGTCTTGAAAGGTCAGCACAAAACACAGTGCCTGGCACATACTTGGAAAAAAAAAATTGCTTGTACAATGCCTGAATGGGAATTATGGCCCCCATCACAGCTGGGGCCATGGAGAGTGGCCTGGAGCTATCAACAATATATGTCTTATCTATTGAAATTATACTAAAGTCACATACAAGTACTATCTCCCCTGCTGGGCATCTGATTTCTTATTCCTACCCCATTCCAAACATCCTCCTCTGAATCATCCACCCCCCTCAGTCTGTCAACCCTCATGACCTCTCCCATCACACTCAACAACTATCTTATATTCCCACATCCCCACCTGTGGGGCAGTGGCCTGCACACAGATAGCCTGGTCTCCAGTTGAGCAAAGGTCTGGAACCTTGAGGACTCAGTGGGTGGTGATTTCCACTTACATGGGATGGAAGGTATTCGATCATGTCTCCTGGCTCCTGTAGAAGCACCAAGCCTTCCCACATGCAAATAAGTTTTCTCCAAGCTCTCAATCCAAGCCAATGATAGGTACCTGTTGTAGAACCCTGAACCACCTCCAAAACTGTATATAAATCCTATCCAGAGAATTAAAGGTGTATGAGAACTACTTCGTTGTCTGAGCCCTTTGTTCCAAGAGCTGTCTCACTTGAGAAGAGATCGGCTGTCCTGAAGCCTGAGGCTCCGCTGCACTCCTCACTGGATAGTCGGCCTCTCAGCTCAGCCCGACCCGACTCAGTGCAGAGTTACCGAGTGACCTGGAAGGCACGGCAGAGACTTGGCCTCCCTGCCTGCACTCGCTTCCCTTCTCCTGAACCCTCGCACTAGGCCTGGCCAGAGATCTCCGTGGAAAGCCTCTGGTGCTCAGGCCCACACCCACCCCTGAGTTTTAGGGGTTTAATCACAAGACATTTAACAAATGGACCTTCAGAGGAGCTACCAATCACTTAAAAGAAAGATCAATAGCTCAAGGCCAGACTGGCACCTGTGACCCCTTCTCTAATCTTAACAGGGGACACTCTACATACCGTGTGAGACTGAAGCCCAAACCATATGCAACACATACACTAAGTGTGACCATGACGACAAAGAAGGTAGAAGGAAACTTTAGAAGTGACTGTGATGCACATCCAGGCTCCGGTCTCACTGGTGGATCTTTATCTACAAGATTTACACCTGACAGCTACAACTTGTCAACAGGTTTCTGAATGTCAATACCCAGTTAAAATGTGTGAAGAAGAAAAGCAGCCAGGCACAGGCCTGTAATTCTACTATTCGGGAGGCTGAAGCCAGAGGGTTATAAGTTTGAGGCTAACCTAGTCTGGTAGATAGGCCAAACTGAGCCATTTAATGAGACACTATCACAAAAGAAGAAGTTGGGGGTTGGTGCTGATTAGTAGAATCCTAGCCATCATGCCCAAGGCCCCAAGTTTGATCACCAGAAAAAAAAACGAAAGGGGGGTGATGCAGGGAGAAGAGGGAGCAAAGGAAGAGAAAAGAAGGATAAAGAGGAGGGGGAGGAGGAGGAGGAGGAGGAGGAGGAGGAGGAGGAGGAAAGGATTTGCTGTGAACCTTGACCAATGCCTGTTTCTGCTCCCCTCCCAGAACACCTGCCTATTAACCTGGCTTGGCATGGCAGATGTCTCCAGTTTCTAACAAGCACCACGAGAGATTCTGGAGTAGCAGGGTCCCTAGAGCTCATTTTGAAAACAACCGATCTATAACTTGAGTCCATGAGTGGTTCTGTCCCTCCCATCTTTAGGCTTAAAGACATGCAGCTGGCAGCTCTACAAGGCAGAAAGCTGAGCCGAGTTTCCAGGACACTGACACGTCTGCATCTGGGCCCTCAGACCCCACAGACACTTGGAAGGCTCCCGTTTTCTGAGGTGGATGGTCACTTCTGACTTGAACATATGCATGTGTCCTTCCTTAAATGTGTGCTCGCCTCCTTCTCTGACAATGCACATCAGCATCCCTACATAAACGGTTAGTGCCACCCTTTCTCACAAGCATACCTGTAACTGCATATCATGTATGGGCTTCACTGTGCTACTTAAGTCAGTGCTTATGAGCATGCACGAGACCTTACTCTCTTGGGTATGGCAAGGTTGCAGCACAGAGCTACTCAAATACGTGCAGACTACCCTGGAAATTACTAGGTAGTTATGAGCATGAATTAATAATTACTGAAAGGAAAGACTAATTTCAAAATGTATACTATATAGCTGAAGGTTGCAGGGACAATGGAGATTTGAAAACAGCTATTCAGCCCAGGTAACTTATTGATCACTTTTTTATAGAAACAGAGCAGTGGCTCTGCTTGTTTCCACGTGTGTATGAGTTGGCAAATGAGACTGTCAGTAAGCTGGATAGTGTCACATGCTATGCTCCAATGTGAGTCTGCACATACCTCTCCTCCTGCTGTTTTAGTAACAAAGGGCAGGTTTAAGAACTAATGCCTGCCATGCGTAACTGTTTGCAGGTTCTGTTTTTTTAAGTGGGCCAGTCACCTTTTAAATATGATGATCTGCATAAGTTATACTATTTTTGAAACTTCTGTATGTGGCAACACCCTTTATTGAAGTGACTTACACCTTCGGCCTACAATCTGGCAGTGTGGAAATATGCCCTGCTCACAGTTTATGGGAAACTAGGAAAGGTTCCCAGTGTGGGTCAATGATGCCAGAGTCACCCACAGGGGAAAGACTCCTTCCTCCACACAACCAGAATCTCTAACTATGGCCCACAACCTGGTGAGCACAAGCCCTGGTCACAACAGAATCCAGATGGAACAGCGCAGGCGGCTCACAGCTAACAGTGAGTCAGGGAAACAGGTGGTGAGGGCAGGACCAGGACTGAGGCCGAGGTGACCTTCCAGAGACTATTACTTTGTAGTGCTGGTAGGATTTGAAACCAGGCCCTGCAGACAAGAGCTTCTGAATCCAGCCTTAGAGAGAACAAAGTCACCAAGCAAAAATGAAAAACAAACCCCATACGGTTCTCTGGTAAGTCAGTTTTGAAGTCAATTATCAGAAAAGTCAAACTCACTAACGGTCCACAGTCAGACAATGGGGTGAGGTCACCATATAATCTAGACCCTCTGTTTTCATTCCTGAATTAATAGTTATTTCTGGACCCTGTGTCTCCTACCAACTTTCTGTCTATTTGCTATTTTCCAACTGATATATCATCACTAACCTCCTTAAGAATTCACAGAAGCTTCCAACGTGTTACTCTGACTAAACCCCAGCTCCGCATGCTGTAGTCAAAGCTCCCTGCTGTCAGAGCTCACATCTCTATACCACAGTGCTTCAACCCAGCCCTTCAACCACTTGCACAACTCTTTGTTTCTCCCATCTTTTTTATTACAACCACCATGGCCTTTACCCCATCTCAGACTTCCCTGAAGATCTACCTCAAGACCCCTTCGCCACATGTCTCTCTCTCTCTCTCTGCTCAGCCCATCATGCAAAATTCCTTCACTGACCTTAAGCTCTGGGTTCATAGGAAGTGTCTGTTGAATAATCACACACTCGGAATACCAAATGTCAGAATTATATTTCTAGGAATTTCTCTTTAAATCTGAAAGGGACAATTAACTTAAAATTTGAGAATGTACCTTTCTTCCTATACCATTTATAAGTAGATATTCAGAGCTACTCAATCATTGTCTGACATAATGAACAGAACTAAAATTAATTTCCATCTCTACCTAACAACCATTCCAGAATCATCTGGAAGACAACTTCTACACCCAAAAGAATCAACTGAAAGAATATTTTTAAAAATCTCTCTCTCTCTGTCTCTCTCTCTCTGACTCTGTCTCTCTGTCTCTCTGTCTCTCTCTGTCTCTGTCTCTCTCTGTCTCTGTCTCTCTGTCTCTGTCTCTCTGTCTCTCTCTGTCTCTGTGTGTGTGTGTGTGTGTATGTGTGTGTGTGTGTGTGTGTATGTGTGTGTGTGTGTGTGTGGTATATGGAAATGCTTATGTGCCCTGGCATGTAATGTAGAGGTCAGAGGACTTCTACCACAGGGGTCTTGGGGATCAAACTCAAAAGTTACCAGAATTAGCAGTAAGTATCCTTAACCCTTTGAGCCATCTTACCAGCCCTTATGTTCTGGTTTTTATGCCCACTTTTGGGGAATCTTAGCAATGGTCTTAAAGGTCTCAAAAAAGTCTATACAAAACATTTTGAACAGTCCAGAGCAGAAACAAAACTGTACACATTGTCACCTCTGACTATCTTTTGCCCAACAGTGAATTTTTCACGGGTTTTCAGAGTTTAATGTTTGGACTTGTTTTTAGTTTGCTGGTGATACTGACAGCAGAAACACCCTAGCACCAGTTAACTGCTTGCTCAAAAACCCAAAACTTTGGCATCAATGTAGAATTAAATAATGGCCTGGCAGGGACTTCTTTAATGAGGTAATACAAATAAACAGGGGCACCTTCCACTGTGTTCTTTTGCCACCTAAAAGGCGGCACCTTGGAGGAAGCCTGCTCTCAGCTGGAACAGGGTTTCTCAAGAATCTCTAGGGTAAGGTATGGTAGGGCAGAGGTAGAGGATGGAGACTGTGGATCAGGGGCCTCTTCCCCATAAAGGGCACAATAGCTCTGAGACAGGATCTAGCATATTCTGTTCCTATAAGCTCTCCAGACTCTTAGGTATGCGCAAGCTCGAGAAGCAGCACTGCTGACGGCTACTCTCAGAGCTGACCTTCAGGACGTAGGTTAAGTTGGAAGACACTCCGATACCCCTTCATTAGACCACAAAGACCTGACAAAGCAACCCTGTTTCCTTAAAGCCACATATCAGGCTTCCCTCACAGAATGCTAACAGCAATTCTGCGGTAGGCTAGGAATGCAGGAAAGTTAGGGGTGAAGAGAGGCAGAAGTTCCTCACTCTGAAATCTAATTTGCCTTTTATACTGAGAGAGGGTCAAAAAAGCTCAATACAACTAACAAAGCCAAAACTGCCCAGAGAAATAATCATGTTTTTTCTAAAGATACCTTAAATAGGATGTTAAAAACTAACGAATGAGGTCCACTTGGGGCCAGAATGTTTGAAACTGTGAGTTGTGTCATTTTGATGTATGGCTCTCTCACTCCTAAATCTAAACAATGTACCTCATAAAAATCTTCACTATTTTATCTATAAATGGGAAATCTTCAATGTCAGATAAATAAGTAAACCTAACTCATGTATTTTTATTTGTTTTGAAACTTAAATTTTAAGCTTTTCTTACCTTTAAACCTGGTCAGTTACAACCTTTGAGCAATGTATACTGGCTCAGCCATAAAATCTTGTATGTAGCCAACGGTGACGTTGAGAAGCCATCCTGTGTACTGAGTGCACACTATCCTTTTCCTATATTTCTCTAAATACTTAATAAACTCACTAACTTTACTTTACCCTGGCCCTTGGGGCTCTTTCCTGTGGCCTTGTTGAGGATCCAGATGAGTCGGTGGACAACTGAGAAGAAAGGGGCTCTAGGGGGCAGAGCTGGTGCCAGCTCTCTGCCACCACTCATAATTCATCTAAGCACATACCTAGCTTCTAGGAAAAATAGTGGCTTCCAGGCCACCACCTTCCTCCCCACATCCCTCAGGCTGAGAACAGGAAGTTCACTTCATATCACATTTTTTTTTAACCATACCTGATGGGGGCCATGGGAGGAACACTTAATATAGTCCTATTTAAAATGATAAAAGGACATAAAGTATTCAATCCTTTTAAAGTGGAGTGTTCCTAATGTGCCAGGCTCAAGACAGGGGACTCCTGGGGAAAGACTGACCTAGAGCACATAATGACCTCTCTGTCCAGGAAGCTTGAAAGCACCCTTGCTCTCTCCCAAAATGTTCCTAAAGGTATACTTTTTTTTTTTTCTTTTTTAGGATAAGGACCTTGATGATGATAAATAATCAAAGAGCTTCTCTTGTCCACTCTCCCCAAGTAAAAGGTAAAGTAGTCAGGAAATCAACCTGAACAGTTTCATCTAGGCTGACCGACCCACACAGCCAGGATGAGCAGCCAAAGCTGAATGCTCATAAGCTTCCCCTGGCCTATGTAGCAGGACACTGACCACTCCAGGGCTCAGATGAGGCCTGCGGCAGGCAGAGTACGATGATTAATTTAGAAATGAAGTTATCATTCAAGGACTCTGTGCCCTTGTCCCTAGAGAAGGTGGCCTTGAGAACCCAACACCATGAAGACGGGGTGGGGGGGTGGGGGGGGTGTCATTCTGCCTAAAATTGTAGGTATTAGTCACTTAAGGCCTAAACAAAGGGAGTACTCTGACACCCAAAAAGGTGTCTCAGATGGAAGTGGGAATGCAGGAAGTAGAGGTGACTGTGCCTGTTGACAAAGGAGAATAAGCAGGGAGCTCCTAACTGTAAACAGCCTTATCATCCCATGAGGTGCTCAAGTGGATGGCTGGGCCATAAAGCTGGTGAGAAAGGACATCAAGTCTAAGAAGAGGATTCAGACCTGCCCTAGTTCCCATGGAAATGTCACTGCCATTCATAGCCCTCCTGAGCTAGGGTTCCTGAAAGCAAAGTATATTGCAGAGTCCTTGGCAGGAGGGGCACGCAGTGGGCAGAGTGACAGGGGCACAGAGGGCAGGAATACAAAACAGGCTTCAGAGTCCCAAATGTAACTTCTTGAGTCAAGTTTTGCTACAAGGATGTACTGCTTGTTAAATATATTTTTAAGCCTATTACAAGCCTCCATGACCAATTTTTAGTCAAACTTCAATGAAGCTGTCCACTAAGAGCAATACTAGTTAACTAAATAATAAAACCTCGCACAGCCCTTGGCTTGGCACAGTTTGCCCTAAATTCAGGCTAAGAACTGGCAAGAAATAGCCATCGGCATCCTGAATTTGTTAAGTCTAAATACAAAGTGACAGCAAAACCTCCATTTTGTAGTAACTAGAGAGCAGGCCCCAGCAAAAGCCCACCTCTGGGGTAAGCTGTTTCCCTATGGAGAACCATAGACTTGTCTTTCAAGGAAGAGCCAGGCACTCTCCAGAGAATATGGGTGGTCAACCTCCCTCTTTACCTCAAGGAGGGGAGACAGTTCCGCACTGACCAGGCTGCACCTTCCTGGGTGGCTCCGTCAGTGAGCACATGACTCCCCTCCAGGCTGAATGGTGGAAAGAGAGACAGCAGAGATAGATCTATCCTCATGAGTGTAAAGAAGTATGTGAGAACTCCAAGAACAGAGGGCAGTATGTATACCTAAATGCTCAGAGAAAGCCATCACTTTCCCATTAGATGCCAGAGCTAGGGAAGAGCTCCAGTAGCTCAGGAGTCCCCTGTAAGAGGAATGGACTTTCTCGTGGGAGTTTGAAGTTCTTGTCTTGCCACTTTCTGGCTCTGTGGGACTGGTCACTATTGCTTCCAACACAGCTCTTTTAAATATAAAAATAAATATATTTTGCCATTCTACAACCCTAAACCTTGGTTTCTATCTCCACTGGCTCCTGACGCTGTGGTTCCCACAGGCTGGCCATTGCACATAACACTAAATTGTATCACAGCATGGTACAACAGCACCCTGGAACTGGTATAAAAACTCCAGCTTCCAGCTTATGGATTAAGAAATGAGAGTATATAGAAGTTAGGCAGTCAGCACAAATCACACAGCCTAGTGAATTTAGGGATCAGTTCAGTTCTGGATTTTACTAATGCCAAAGCCTGCAGCATGCTGGAAACTCTGGGATGGTCAGGACCTTGTTTATATCCTTGGAGCTAGCTAGTATTTTTTTGTGCAAGACCCATATTAGAAATGAGATAAATGTGTTTTAATTCCATAAGGTCATTAATTCAAATAATGGTCCTCAGTGTAGTGATGTTAAGAGGTGGGAAGGCCTTGTGGAAGTTCATTATCGGTGCTGTCCTTGGAAGGAATTAAGGTTAGAAACCCCTGAGTGAGTTCTCCTCAATAAAGTTGTCTTAAAAGCTTGAATCAAATCTTGAACAATTATATGCTTCCTAGTTAGCCATGTGATCTCTTATTCCTATGTATGCTCCCACCACTGTGGGACCATCTACCATAAGCTGAGGAGAGCAACATGACCTTCAACAATAAGCCTCTTTTCTCCACAAAATTATCCTGCCTTGGCTATTACCTTACATTTAAAGGGGGGATAGGAATAGTTAATGTTTCCTTATCACAGGAAGGAGCAACTGGCCCTAGGACAAAGATCTTCCCTTCCTGCAGCATCTTCCACATGACTATAATAGTAGTCTTTTAAGAAAACTGCTATCAACCTATTACACACACACACACACACACACACACACACAAACACACACCATCAACCCCTGCTTGTTCAAAGTTTCCATGATTTGTTCTAGGTACTATTCACAAAACTTCTGATCTAGCCAGGTAGGTCATCCTGATCTCCTAAATGAGCCTTGCAATTTGCTACCCTGTGCCTGTTACTGGCACAGCCCTTTCTGTTCTAGCTGTCTGGATCCTCTCCATCAACAAGGACCTGACTTCTCCACTCTGCTCTTCACCCAGCTCTCCAAAACTCTTTCCAACTCTCAATGTCCAGACCAAGAATGGTACTCAGATGCTTCTTAGATAGCTTCTCCCCATCCCTCCAGTATGCATGTATTCTAATTTTTCAACCATATTAAAGTCTCTTTTTGTTTTTAGAAAGATTTATTTTCATGTTTGCCTGAAAGTATGTATGTATACCACATGCGTGTATAGAGGCCATAAGAGGGAGATGGATTCCCCTGGAATTAGATTTACTCATAGCTGTGAGCTGCCATGTGGGTGCTGGGAAGCAAACTTAAGTCCTCTGCAAAAGCAGCAAGTGTTCTTAACCATTGGACCATGTCTCCAGCCTCATATTACGGTCTCTGTATGGTAACAACCATTATCATTATCCCCACCATGGCCTCTGCATATTCCCTGTGGATGCCACTGGACCTCCTGCATCCTGACTATCTCCATGGAAAATGTCTTACCGGTAGTATCTGGATTGCAAGTACGTAGAGCAGACAGCTTTAGACACATGACTAGCTGAACCAAAGTCAATGACCTTCACCCGGTACGGCTGTCTGGATGGATCCACCAGCATGATGTTTTCTGGTTTGAGGTCAGCATGGATAAGACCCAGGCTTTTGAGTTTCATCAGGGCTGTGGCTACCTGCTGGAGGACTGGGCGAATATACTTGAGGGGCAAGGGACTAAACTTGTTCTGTTTCAGAAAGTCATAAAGGTTCTGCTCCAACATCTCAAAGACTAAGCATGTGTGGTTCTTGTGCTGGAAGCACTCATAGGCCCGCACAAAATTGTAGTCATCAGCGCTCTCCGTGCTCAGCCGGGCCAAGATGCTCACTTCAATCTGGCCTTGCCGGGCATAGGAGGGGTGGTTCTTTAGGATCTTAATGGCCACAATTTCATTGGTGCCCCGTTTCCAGCACTTGACCACTTGCCCAAATGTCCCTCTCCCCAAGAACTCTAAAACCTCATAGGTGTTGGTCATGGAGCACAGTACTTCATGCTGCACCAGCTGATAGTCCCCTTCACTGTTGGAGCCACTGTTTTTGGAGGTGGCAGTGGATGTGGTGGCAGTGGCTACAGTGGCCCCGCTGGCATTATTCTGAATCATGGGTGGATGCTCTTCAATGATCTGCACGCTGCTTGTGTTCTCAATCTCCTCACTCTTGCGCTTGAGTCCACATTTTTGGTAGGTGTCAAGGAGGCTCACAGTGCTTCGACGCATTAGGTTATGTGGTCCACCGAGGACTTGCCCGGTGACAGAAGTGCTACTTGCTGATGTTACAACTATGTGTCCAGTACTTCCTGGGAAGATGATGGTCTGCTCGTACGGTAGGCTTGGGTTGGGGATTGGCAAGGAGGTGCTGACGGTTGTGGAGGCTGGCTGAGAAGGTGGTATGTTCTTGCTCTGGCTGTACACTTTGCTGTGGGAGCCGTACCCAGTCATGTCCCAGTTGGAACTTGGCTCTACTTTTAGTTTCTTCACACTACAGAAGGCACTTGATTGAAGGGTGTGAGGGGAGAAAACTTGCACATGTGAGGCCATACCTATAAGGAAAGAAAAAGGAAAATTAATTCTTTCACTCCTCCAATAATAAAACTTAATTGACTCATTTAGGCTCAGATTGTTCTTCCACTCTGAAAGAAGCTTGAGGACTGGGGAGATGGATCAATGGGTAAAGCACTTCTGTGAAAGTGTAAACACTTGAGTTCAGATCCCTAGAACCCATGTAAGCTGGGCACAGTCACATCCAACTCTAATTCCAAAGCTCCCATAGCAAGATAGGTAACAGAGACAGGAAAATTTCCAGGTCATGGGCTAATAACTAGCCTGGCATATGCAGTAATAAACAGCAAGAGATCATCTCTCAAACAAGGCAGGAGGTAAGAACTAACACCTAGAGTTGTCCTCTGGACAACATTACATTTCTTGGTCTGCATGTGCACATGAATATATATACATGCATGATGATTTAAAAATTCAGCAGCTTGAAAAAGCAAATCAGTTCCACCCAGAAACACATTCAAGTCTCCTTGTTTGTGAATATTCCCATATTCTGCCATCAGATCTACTAGCTTTAAGAGGATAGAAGACTTGTAAAAACAGAGTCCAGAATAGTCAAGAATCAGAGACAGAATCAGGATTTAGTTCATCATTTATTTTTTTGTAATTAATTTGTAACAGAAACCAATTCTCCATTCCTCTCGGGTTGCGTCTTGCTAAATCTGAAGATTATATCAAGTATCCCAGGTAAGTGTTCTGTACTTAGCACCTCCATGTAGTCAGCTTTACTGATATTTAAGCATCTAGCAGCTGCTCTCTGACCCCCCCAGCATTGCCTAGAGTGGTTCCTTAACACCTCCCTCTTAATGCCATCATCTGTCCCCCAATCCTCCCTCTCTTCAGTGGACTTCCACCTATCTTGCCCAAAATTCTGAGGTCAGTAACATTCTGCTAGTCCCATAATCCATAGTCTCCCATTTTTCTATAGAATCCTGTTTCTGCCATTCCCACCCCACCCCCACCCCTTTAAGCTACTGATGATCTCTACTTTTGGGGCCAAAGTCTTTAGCTGGTATTGAACAAGGTTGTCCAAATGCATCACTGACCTAACCTTTCCCTCTGCCTTCAAGTGTGTGTGCAGGCACAAACTTCCAACTTACAAGACAGGAAGAGTAACAGTCATAGCCCCCTCTTCACTCCTTCCTTCTTACCTATAAATTATGCTTCATGTACTCTTTTCTTCAATGCTCACTCTTAATCCTTCTCCTCCAACATATTCAAATATCATAGACCTGTGTTCTTAAGGTAAATAACTTCCTAATTGCCTAATCCAATGGCTCTTTCAGCCCCTATTCTCCTTAACCTCTCTGCAACATCTGATACTGCTGACCACCACTTCCTTCTTGATGTTCTTATCTGCTCTAATGTGAATCTGTAACGGCCTTCCCCCTCCCAATGGCTAATTACACAGGGGTTAAGGCAGCTCCTCTTCCTCCTCTAAAATGCTGGCACTCCTAGTATTCTGTTTCCTCTGGAAGGCATCATTCATTCAGACAGTTTAAACAGTTATCTCTATGCAGGCAACTCCCACATGCTTATCATGAGCCAAGTTCCCACTTGAATGTTCCAGTAATATTATTTCTGTCTCCTACTATATTAAAAATGATCTTCCAAAGCTGAACTCCTTGTCTTTCCCCTAAAACATAGCCATCTAATGCTCCATTCTAACATTTCCATTCTGTTAATAAAGTATTCATCTAGTTTCTTGGTCCCCACACTGTGGACTTACCTTGATGAGTCTTCATTACCACAGCAGATAAAAGACAGTCTTGATTGACTTCGCCTTCCTTTAAAATGTCCTTTTTAAAATTAAAAGTATTTAAATAACTATATAAGGTAACGTACTCATTTCCAACTTTTAAATTTCTGTTCATTTTGCTACTCCCATAGCTGAAATTTTATTACTTTTCAAAAGTAACCCTAAAGTAAATATTGGAACCTAGTCACTGGAATGAGTGC
This sequence comes from Mus pahari, assembly GCF_900095145.1. Lineage (NCBI taxonomy): Eukaryota > Metazoa > Chordata > Mammalia > Rodentia > Muridae > Mus > Mus pahari. Next base: position 58,204,122 of record NC_034591.1, read on the forward strand.
TAATGTGGCTGTATCTGGCCCGCAGATTTGTCTTACTACATAAACTTCTAAGCATTTCTTTCTCTGTCCAAAAGCTTCTGGTGACTCCTTGGTGCCCAAAAGATAAAGCTGAAGTGTCAACACACATCTTGATTCCCATTCAACCATCCAGTTTCATCTTCAACCACTGATCCTCCAGAAGTCTCAACTCCAGACTGGCCCCACCCCTTTTCCTAGAATAGAATGCCTCTTGCACATGCTTCACTCACTCCCCAGTACTTTTTGCCTTCTGCCATGAAGTCAAATAATGACTTTTTAAAAAGCAAGGGAGAAGACCAGATATGGTATACATTACTAAATTTTCAGTGATTGAAAGACTAAGACAGAGGATTTAAGAACTGGAGACTATTCTGAACCACGCATTAAGACCCTGACTCAACCTGGGCATGGTGGTGCACGCCTTTAATCCCAGCACTTGGAGGCAGAGGTAGGCGGATCTCTGAGTTTGAAGCCAGCCTGGTCTACAGAGTGAGTTCTAGGACAGCCAGGGCTACACAGAGAAACCCTGTCTCAAAAAAAAAAANAATTAAAAAAAAAAAAAAAGCCCCTGACTCAAAACAAATACTATAGAATGAAAAAGAATACCAAGGCAGAGCTGTTTTCCATTTAGCTCCTATGCTGGCTAGACGGTCATGCTCTGGCAGCATGTGCTCTGACTTCCTGGAGGCAGGTCTGGTCTTACCCTAAGCTCTACTCTGAACCTGCCTTTACTGTGATCCCATGTGTCAACAGAGACTTCCCTTCTGGTTTGAAAGCTGACTCCAACGCTCACCTGGGTACTATGACTAATATGCCTGTGTATGTCTGACATGATTACTGTTTGACATGATTATTTTGGTTTGTTATGAAACCATTCTTTTCACCTACTTTTATGTCAATATTTTCCTAATACCATAGCACAGAAAGTAGTCATTCTCTACTTACTAATATCACTTAAATATTCATATAGTACACATGATATAAGCCAGACAAGTTCAACCTGTGGCCTGCTGGCTTCATGTGTTCCAGTACAGTAATAAATTTGGTCCAACACATTTGCAAATGACATTTTGTTACAATATCAAAAGGTCTGATACCCTTGAAGTAATACAGAAAAGAGCAATCCTTGGCTTTAAGCTACCTATGCCCAGAAAAGACTAAGCAAAATTAACTTCTGCTTCAGCTCTGTCCTTTGACTGTCTCTTGTTTCTCACTCAAGTTACTGAAGGAAAGGGGAGAGTAGAGGGGGGAAGAAGAAATAAGCTGATTACACACAGAGCTTCAGAGACATTGGTCCCTGTCCTCACTGTTTCGGAAGTTCTTGGTACACAGGCCACATTGAGGAGTGGAATTTTACAAAGGGGAAGAGGGTAGCTTATGACTTATTTGTTACTGGGATGATAGCCAAGGGTCATAAACTGTTGAAATAATCACTGGCTGCCTTGGGTGACAGATGCCCAGGATCAGCAAGGAGACCTGTATGGCTGGAACTTCTCTATACCCATCACTGTGGCCAGCAGCTGCCTCAGACTCTGGCTGGGGCTGCTGTGGTCACTGCTGAGGTCAACAGCCACTATTCCAACAACTAGACCTAGCATTTCCATCAACCTTTTTACCTTTGTTCTATGGCACAGTCCATCTTCCTGCGGGTGTAGGAAGGAGAATGTTCAAACAAAATATAGCTAAAGAAAGTCACTAAGGATGATTTTTTTAAGCCCTAAAATCTTTATAAGGAATAAAACGCTGGCAGTTTGTAGCTTCATTTTAAAATAATCTCACATCCATAATCAAACTTATGTCCAAACATTTCTCCTTGGAAGTCTTTTCTGGAACAACCCTTCCTAGTTAGTTTAGCTCTTTCTGTTAAGCCCACAACCTTTGCCATTCCATTTGTTCAGATCCCTAAGGCAAGGGACAGGGAAGGGGGGGGGGGAGACCTGTATGTTTTCCACTCTAAAGGAAAAGCTAAATGTTTCCTCTCATTTCTTTATGGTCTGACCCCTGTACTCTTCAAGGACTACTGACCTCCTCTACACACAAAATAATAATAGTAATAACTTCCCCTCAGAAATGGCAGGCGCTGACTGGACATCTTTAGTTTGATCCTATATAAAATTTCAATCTCTGTGTCTCCTCTTGGGCTCTTAGAAGGAAACATGGCTTTGACCCTCTTCTAGCAAGGATAGGTTTAACTCCCTGAAGGACAGTATGGAGGACCTAGGGAATAACACAATAAAACTGCAATAATTACACCTGCTCCTTAGAGGTATAGCCTATCCAGACCTTCCTATAAAAGCCTTGGTGGCCTCTCAAGATAAAACCCTACATAATGGCTGTATATCCAGTGATTGCTGAGACAGAGGGTGAAGTGTCTACAAAGAAGTATTCTCACTACCATGCCACTGGCTCTTAAGCAGGCCAAAGGCATGAGCATTGAACACATCTTTCCTTATTTCTGGGCTTATGGACAAACTACCAATAAAAGAGATATACTTACAAACTCACTAGAAATGTAGCTAACTTACATCTCAACTGTATGCAATAAATTCCTCACTTCGTGGCAAACAAAAAGTAGTGCCTTATAAACCTGATTAAAAACAGTCACACAGAATTACAGTGAATATTTTAAGTCATTCCTTATCACTACAACAAAGACAGGCTGTCTAATATACCAAACAAATCCAGGTCCCAAAGGTTTCAAGTGCCTTTTGGTAACCTGCATGTTTGAACAATGAAGATGAACTGCTCTTTAGGTTCCCCACAAATGCCCACTTCACATTAAAACTTATGTACCATAAACCTGGGTTTCAAAATACTATTTTCAAAGTATCTGCCTTGTAGTCTTTCCATGGGTGCCGTGGGTGCCCACAAGCTTCCATCACACTCAACTCCAGCCCCTGTATAGAATCATGGGCCATTCTTTAGATTGTAAATTAGCAAGCACATATGGCTCTGGGAGGGGTGTCTTTGGGAGGGTGAGTGAGCACCTTTGCCTGAGACAGCCTGATTATCGTGGCATGCTCATCCCATTAACACATGCCCCACACAGTCTCCTCAAACAGGGATGAGCTGAAAGCTGTGACATCAGGTCATGGTGTGGGCTCCTGGAAAAGGAGCAAAATCAGACCCTGATTTGAGGCTCAAGCCTGGACAACTCTCTGTGGCTCGTCTTTCTTAGTCTTCAAGGTTTAATGAGAATTCCTTTCAGAGTTGTAGACAACTTTTTCTGCCTCTTTGAGTCAGGGTCTTGCTATGTAACTCAGCTAGCTTCAAATAGGACCATCTGGCCTTCAACTCAGTGTTGGGATTACAAGTGTTTGTTGTCATACTCACCTAAAAAGCTAAAAGTATTCATGATCTTGAGTTATTAACCTACTATTTTTAAAAATGACATCTTTTAAAAGATTGGGTTATTTAGTATATTTTTCCTAACGTATTTGCTTAGTTTCTTTATAACTTTTTATTTCACAACTGGATGAACTAAAAAGTTGCTTCACATGTGAGTACATTTCCTTTCCATTTCACCACCCCAAATTATCTACTGGAAGATCAGACTCTGGTGAAACTACAGGGATAAGTGAGGGTTATAGATGATTAATTTTTTTCATTGAACTCAGTTTCATTGAATTCAGCAAAGCTCAAGAGAAGGATTATAAGTAAAAATAGGCATCACTTTTATCAGTATTTAAGGTTTAATTTAGGCTTGGCAGATATGAAATAGATTGCCACTCAAAATTCAGTTATATAGTTAAAGAACATAGAGTCCAGATCCCCAGAAGAGGTACCAACCTCTTTACTTCCTAAAACCTTCCAGGCATATACTGCCTGAATAACGAGTATCTGCTGAAAGTTACAATGTTATTTTGTTTCCCTATAATACACAATAAAAAGATTCATTCCCATACTTAACAGAATATCCTGTCTTCTATATCATATTTTGCACATAAGATGTAAGTTATAAATCAATGTTAGAAATATATGTCTATGGCTGAGTGTAGTGGGGTATGCCTTTAATCTTAGCACTTGGGAGGCAGAGGTAGATGAATCTCTGAGTTTGAGGTTAGCATGGTCTACAGAAGATAGCCAGGGCTACACAGAGAAATCCTGTCTCAAAACTTCCTACTCTTCCAATAAAAGGAAATATGTATCTAAATGGAAATTTTTAAACACCTAGAGAAGGAAAAATTTGTATAGCCCTTGATAAACTTGTGATTATTTAATGCCTCAGGGGATTGAAGAGTATTAGAAAAAATTCTTCATTGGTATACTACAGGATATAACTGTAATAATTATTCTGTTGTCAAGTTTGTATTTCAAAAGAGTGTGAGACAATTTCAGGTTACCTGTTTCTACCTGACAGATTTTCAAAACAGTGAGTACTAAATATCTTTTGGGGCTTTTATATCATTTTCAATCAGAGAGTGTGTATGCACTAGTTGTATAATGTTAAATACATGATATAACTCAACCTGAGCAGTGTAAAATTAACAAGTTCTTCAGAATCCTTGCTGATAATGACAGCAGCAATACGATTGCAGCAGTGCTGAGCATCTGGAAAATAAACTAACTCAATCATCTGGTCTACATTACAGGTCTTCTCTATATAAGACTGGCATGGGGTAGAAGGAAAATATAAAGACATCTACAGCATCACCATTAGCTGGGCATCGCATGCCTTTAATCTAAGCACCCAGGAGGCAAAGGCAAGCATATCGCTGAACTGGAAGCCAGTACAAAGTAAGAGCCCATGTCAAAAAAAAAAAAAAAAAAAAAAAAAAAAAAAAAAAAAAAAGAGTGCTTGCTGCTCTTGCAGAGGATGTAAGTTTGGTTCCCAGCACACATCTTCCCAACATCCATCTGCAATACAAGTGCCAATCATCCATCCATTTAGCCATCCCTATCAGTGGGTTTTGTTGTTGTTTGTTTTCGTTTTATAACCTTCTCATGCTTGTGACTACGTTCCTGACAAGAAGCAGCCAAAGTGGGGAGGGACTTATTTTGGATCCCAGTTCCCAGGGATCCAGTCAGTTAAGTGGGGAAAGCATGGCGACAGCTGTGGTATTTGGAGACTGCCAGCTCAACCCACAGTGTGTCAGGAAGCAGACAGAGGGCATGCTGGGATGGAGGCCAGACTCTCTCCTAGGACCCCAGCCCATGAGATGGTGCTACCCATATCCCCAAATTTGTCTTCTGTGGAAACAACCTCCCCAGGTGCACCCTAAGGTGACTTCACCAATGCCAGAGCTACATTTTCTTTTTTGAGGAAGGGTCTCATGTACCTCAAGTTGACCTTAAACCCTCTATGAAGCTGAGGTTGACTTTGAACTCCTGATCTTCCTGTCTCTGTCACTAGGATGACAGATATGTGCTACCACGCATAGTTTATGTGGTGCTGGGGTCTATTATCTATCTATCATCTGTTTATCTCTCTATCGTCTATCAATCTATCTATCTATCATTCTATTATGCTATCTATTTATCTACCTATCTATTATCATCTATCATTTTTCATCATCATCTGCTCATCAATCAATCAACCAGTCAATTCACCTACCTCTTACTCTATCTGCCCATTTATTTGTCTGAATCATTAGAGAGTAGATTGTAAACTTCACTCTTATCCTTGAGGTACTAGGGATAGAACCCAGGGCCCTTGGACCTGCTAAGCAAGCATTCTACCACCAAGCTCTACCCCTAGACCACCAAGCTCTACCCCTAGAGCACCAAGCTCTACCCCTAGACCACCAAGCTCTACNCCNAGACCACCAAGCTCTACCCCCAGACCACCAAGCTCACCCCTAGACCACCAAGCTCTACCCCCAGGCCTCCAAGCTCTACCCCTAGAGCACCAAGCTCTACCCCTAGAGCACCAAGCTCTACCCCTAGA
>NC_034591.1:58210040-58244145 GCF_900095145.1 Mus pahari
AAAAAAAAAAAAAAAGGCATCACCTAAAGGAGCCTAAAAAATCTCACAGCATCATTACATCCTATGCCAATTCAAAAATCTCACAGCATCATTACGTCCTATGCCAATTTAAAAGGACAACGGCCAAAGTAAACAGCACACTTCAGAGAAGAAATCACTCAGCTTATAGTCAGGCAAGATTTGATAAGATGTGAGCGGTGATTATAAAGGGTAGGCTGGTGTTCCAGATCCTACTAGGAGGGTATAATTCATCAGTCTCAAAGTAGAGAGCAGCCAGCACTGCAGTCTCTGTCCTCAGGAGGTTTCTGTTCTGCTTGGAAACAACTGAAACACATTTGCATATCCGTGATCTATTAACAAACACCAAGGCAATAATCAACCTCCAGTGGACATTGCATACTAACTGCCTCCTTACACCTGGTGGCTCTAAGAGTCTAAAAATACTTCTAAACACACAAAGCTGCTGTGAGGAGCCAGCTCGCCCCTGACCGAGCCTGTGGCTCTTACTCGGTTATCACACATGTAACTAATCAAGTTTCTGAGACTTTCATGGTCACCCCTGCTCTTTTCTGGACTCCAGGTGCTTACTGCTCAGGACTGTGCAGTAAGGTACATGTCTCCTAGTGAACAAATGGGTGAATGTGCTTAGAGAAATGACATAAGTCACCTAAAGTCACTTTGCTACTAGCAGGGTTGAATTGGGAACTGAGGTCTGCCTAGATCTCAAGTTCATGTCATTACTCAAGCTTCTGCTTCACTTGTTTGGTTCTTGAATTAGAAGAACTGAACATGAGGCCAGGCAGAGTAGCACCCATGGACAGATGAAAGCCAAAAAGAAGAGGAAACAGATCTATACTACAGGACAGAGCTGACTATATAAACCATAATGGATACCCACAACAATGACCATGGTGTTTATCATTTGTGTCTCCTATGGTCAGGATGACATTTGAGAAATGTTTTAAAATTATTTTAAAAACTAAATATGTCTCTTCTAAGAAGCAATTATCTCTTTTTCAATATGCAATGGAACAATGGCCAGAACACTGGTCTTGAGTAAGAAGCCTTAGACTAAGTGACCTGGAGAGGTTGCATGGCAAACAGGAAGGTTGTTACAATAGCCCAGAGGTGAGGGGAGAACGATCTGAACCAAGGAACTGTCTGAGAAAACAGAAAGAAGGGGAAAATAGATAGAAATAGGGCTTCAGAGAGAAAAACCAGCAAGTTACTGACAGGCTTTGAAGCAAAGGGAGAAGGAAGGAAAGGAATCAAGTGTGTCTGAGGGATGAGAAGTGGGTCCACAGGTGGTAACAGAGGGAATGGAACATGCTGCTAAACTTTTTTCTTGGGGAGAAGAGTTTCCAACAAGTTAAATAACAAGCACTGGATATCTATGCTCAAGTGTCCTGGCATTGACTCCCACTGAAACATGGAAACAACTTGGTTAATTTAACTGAAGTTAGCATCAGGAGCTGCTGGTGTTTGACAGGCAGCATCTGGTACCTCTGTGCAAAGTTGCTGTGTGTGTGTGTGTGTGTGTGTGTGTGCGCGTGTGTGTGTGTGTGTGTGTGTGTTACTACTGATTGTGAGAACCAGAAAAGGATCCTGCTAGTTGTCAGCAACAATGAAGAGGCTATGCTACATACAACAAGGAAAAAGACAGGTGGAAGAATGGACAAGACATTGCCCCTGCAGATGCTGAAATCTAGATGAAAATGGAATTCATGTGAGTAACACTGTTTCCTCGGAGAAGCAATCCTGAAAGTCTAACAGATGCCATATACAGTCATCCTTGGAGGATACAGAGAGGACGTCAAAGACTATAAGGAGGACTCATGAGTCATGGGGAAAGCCAAGAATGAAGTGAAAAACCACAGTTAGGGGATTGGTCCAGGAGAATGGAAATAGAAGGAATGGCTGGGCCTGGTGGGAATGTGTCAACAGCCCTCCTTTCTCCCAAAGGTCGGAGGAGAAAGGAGGAGTTCCCTCCAGGGAAGAGAAGCAGACACACCACATATGCCCCTTGCTTTTCCAAGAAATGTAGTTCTCTTAAGAACTACATTTCCAAGCCTTTGTATTATCTGCCATAGGCTAGGATTCTTTAAATTTTACCATAAGTTGTGTTTAATTCAGAAAACATTTTTCCCCTGCTATTTGAAAATTCCTCAGACATTTACCAACTTACTGGTTCACCATTTGCCAAAAATCAGCCCTTGTTGGTGTTCAAACTCTCTTCTCTTCTCTTTCTGAAAGTTGTTAATCTTACCCTCAACCCCAAGCTTCTCTTTAGTGACTTTTTGTGACTCCCCCATACTGACCATACATACACCCAATGTCATGCAGTGGATGAGGACCTGCCCTAGAACATGTTAGTGTTCACAAGCAGTCTGAGTGCTCTCAAGTTGGCAAGGCCTGGGAAGGTAGCAGAGGGACAACACTTTCCTACCATGTGTAAGAACACTGAAAATAGTAATGATACATTCCCAGCAGGATGACCAATCTGGATGACTACTGAGAAGATACACGTTTCCCAGTCTCTACAATAAATATGCAGCAACAAGAAAAGGAAAACAAGTTTGTAAAAACTCCAAAACCTTCTTTCAAACTAAGGTTGCAATGATGGAGACTTATTGAAAACAAACAAAATGCAAGAACAGTGGCATGTGTTGCTTGAGACAGAGTCTCACTGTGTGGCCCAGGATAACCTAACACCCGCAATTCCCTCTCCTCAGTTTTCTAGAATTACAGGCATGGATCACCAAGCCTGGCCAACTAACCAAAAGCTGGTGGCTGCTAACATAGACATATTCATCTGGTCCAGCTCCTTAACAAAAAAGCACTGCAGCTGGTGGCTGGCTGATGACAAAATAGCATCTCACAGTTCTACAGGCCAGAGGACCACAATCAATGCATGGTCAGACTTGGTCCCTCCTGAAGAAGTGAGGGAATGAGGTCTTCCAAGCCTCCCCAGTTGGCTTTTACATAGCTATCTTTTCCTTGTGTCTTGTCCTCCCTGTATATACATATGTTCAGATTTCTCCCGTTGATAAGGATGTCTGTCATACTGGATTATGGTCTACCCTAAGGAAGCTACTTCTGAACACCAAGAAGGGCTAATTTTTGATAGGGAACCAGTAAGTCAGTAATCTCTGTAAAGCTCTCTCTCTCTCTCTAAACAAGGTCATATTCTGAGGTCCTAAGGGTCAGGAATTCTACATATGAACTTGGGGGTACAAAATACATATAGTAACCATAAGTTTAAGAAGGCCAGAAGCACTTTACTAAAATGTAATGTTGTCAAGATGACATGACATTTAAAATAAAATAAAATAAAATAAAAATAAAATAAAAATACAGGCTTTGCTTTTCATCCTTTGAGGTAAGACTTTCATTTTGTGCTTTCCCTGAATCCTGCCTTAAATAACCTGTAAGTGTATTTTAGCCACACATATGGAAACAAGTAAGAGCAAAGTGCTTACACTAAACTGAGTTCTGCAGAGTATGTCATTGTGTGTCTGGGGGAGGCCATAGAGAGCTGTATCTGTGCATTTGAAGAAACCACTGCAGTGACTTGGGCATCAAGGCAAGTAGCAGGTTAAAGACATCAACAAGAAGCTCTAAATCTGAGTATGTGCGACAGGTCTGAAGCCTCCGTGAAGACCCTCTAATGGACAGCTGTGACAATGCCACAGCTGTGTGTGGAGCAGGCTGGGGTCGGGAGGGCCCTCCCATGCTTACTGTGGTGTTAATGGTAATAAGCCTCTGAATTCTCACCAAAATTGTTCTTTTTGTCCAAAGCCTAGTAGTTTTTTCCCCGTTTTGTATGTTGTTTCTAAGCAAAGCTCTGAAAAAGATAAACTACCAATTAAACAAAAAGCAGAGAACATCTACAAACTGTAAAAACAGCAGCTACAGTTCAAATCCATGTAAGTACCACCTCCCTAACTCTAGAAGGCTTTGGCCCCAGAATGTTCTAAATCAGAATGATAATACTTGCAGTGGGCTAGCTTCAGGTACTGAGTCACAAATCTTCTCATAAGTTTCCTCCCTGATCCCTTGAGCCACTCCCTGCCATTGGCAGGTGTACTGTCCTCTGTGTGCCAGCAGCTCTGTCCTTAGTGACCATCTCAGCAACCCAGACTTACAACAGTCACTGAGGAGGCCGAGTAGTTGGCTGGTGAGATCAGTCAGCCTCACATGAATTATGCTATCCCTTAGAAATGTCTTGTAAATTATAAAGTGATACTCATACGCTGGTGTGAAGAAAATTGGATATTCCCAAATGTTTGCTTATTCCATGCTCAGTCCACTACTGAATTGTTTTTGTTTTTTTTTTTTTCAAGCTTAGCCAGAAAATCTGATACACTCAGAAGCAGAGCTTCCCATGTTGGTGTCTTCCACTATGGTAAATTCTTTTCTATTACTATCTGTTCATCAAAAGGGTGTGTTGAACTCCCTGCTCCCAGCAGCTGTCTATAATGTGGCATAATTTGGAAACAGGGTCTTTACAGGTATAATCAAATTAAGATGAGGTCATTAGGGTGAGTCCCAGTCCAACCTGACTGGTGCCTTTATAAGAGAAGAAAAGTCCACATAATGACCCAGGCAGAAACTGAATGCAGCTGCAACCTAAGATACATCATAGACTACGGGGCCCACGAGACCTTAGGAAGAGAAGAAAAGAGTTCTACATGGGACACCTTTCTTTTCAATCTGTGGCTCCAGAACTGCAGAAGCTTACATTTCTGTGGTTCTCAGCCACCTGGTTTGGGTTACTTTGTTACAGTAGCTCTAGGAAACAAATATACTACTCTGTAATACAATTCAGGATGTATTTCACTGAGAAAAATATGTCTGTACTCAAACTATAACAAAGTATTTTTATCTGTCACTTAGGCCAAATGGCAACTTGCCCTCATGGCCCTCACAGCCTGTATTTGTCACCTCTAGGCAGAAAAGCTGCAGAAGTACCCACAGCTTTCCTCCAACACTGTTGTTCCCATTCCAGCCAGGATACTGAACAACTAATTCATGATGCAAATACATTCATGCATCATGACTGAGGTCTGACTTCAGAACACTATGAAACTTCACTTTGTCATCACTGGGAATGATAAGAGCACAGACAGGAACAACAAGACTTCGCCTTTCCTAACCTCAGCTTCTTACTGAGGTAGGAAAGGGGACCAGAACATAGGGTCTGCTGTCACCACCACACCCAGCTGCTGCCTCTGTCCTCACCTTTATGTGTTCCTCTGAATACTTTCTCAGATGCTGCCAGCCAGCTGCTCAGAGAACTTTGTGGAGAGTGTTGCCTAGGCGCAGTGAGGCTGGTGATGGGAAATGGATAGGCCCTGCTTCCTGAGAAGTCTCTCGAGGCAGGGCTCATTCACCTTCTGTCTGAGGGTATGACAACCTGCTACTCTTGCTGCTCTGTGTGGCAACCCTATTTGCTAAGGCAGCTCTAACTTCCCTTTCTTATTCTGTGGAGAACTTTGCCATTCCCCTCACCTGCTTTCAACTGCCATCTGATTAAATTCAGCTACAGGTCACTTTAGGGAGCAGAGGAAGTGTCACCTACTGTGACTGAAAGGGCAGGCAAGAGCAATGGGGAGAGGAGGCAGAGAAAGTTAGGGAAGGAGGAAAAAAAAAAGGAGCAAAGCAGTGATGGCCTATGCCTTTAATCCCAGCACTCAATAAGTAAAGGCAGAAGGATCTCTGAGTTCAAGGTCAGCCTGGTCTACAGAGCGAGTTCCAAGATAGCCAGAACTACACAGAGAAACAAAGAGAAAATAAGAATCCCTGAAGCAGGAGCACTCTCAGAATAGTAAACACTGCCATGCACTTTGAAAACTATAAAGTACAATAATGCAGTGTATGTTAATGTGTGGTGTCTGTATACATGTGCAGATATAGAAGGCAGCTGGGAATCCCTTTGCCATATATCCAACAGTCCACGCTCACTCACATGAACTCTAAAAGTGGGTTCTGTGGTCTTTCACAAGAACATTATACTGTGAGTCACTGTCATTGAACATATCCTCTGATATTATTACTCAACAGCTCCATAATTCTAAGCCACTTAGCCTACAGCTGGCAGAAGTGCTTGCTCTCACATGGGTCCCTGCCATTGGTGTCTCAGGCCATGGCTGAGATGTCAGATGGTAAACTGTAGTGGTAGATGGAACAGCCACACAGTATCGGCCCTCTCAAGTGTCACTGTGCTGTGGGCTCCAAGGATTAGTTTTAGATCATTTTTCTGTCTCTAACAGCTATGACAGAAGCAGTTCTACCCCTATGTAGCCAGCAGGCCACTTAACCTCAATTCCTTCATCTAGAAAGTGGGGATAATAGCAGTAAATCACAAGGGTTTTGTGTGTATTAAACAAGTGTTGTGTTTTTTGTATTTCTAACTCTGGTACACAGTGAACCCTAAAAAGATGAACAGTGAGAAACAAGTAGTGTGAGGCTGGCCAGCCCACCATGGTTATCTAATACATGAGGATAGGTTGTACTAAGAACTGGTCCTCACAATACTCAGCACACTGGCAAAGGTGAGGGGTATGGCATGCAGGTTTTTATGGATGAACAAGAGAGCAGAAAAAATAAAAGGGGGAAGAGATTTGTATTAGGACAACTATGAAAGTGAAGCATTTATTTTTATGTATTTTCATATTCCATGTTACTAAAATACCTATTGAAAGCACAAAAATTATAAATAAAGTCTTAGAAAATTATGTTTAGGTTTGGTCTTACTGAATCTTAGTAACTTTTCCTGAGCCTTTCACTCAAAGTTCCTGCTAGAACTCAAGAGACTCAAGTCATATAATACAAAGTTAGGTTTGGCCACAAGTGAGGCCTTAAACCAGTTTTTAAAAAAAAGTGTGAGAGAGTTGTTTCCGGGCCAGAACGTTGAAGCCAGAGTGAGAATTTGTCTTCTTTCCCTTCCTATATAAGCAACCCTGATCCAAGGAGGAGAAGCTGTTTGGCCAGGGGACTGGAGGAGGGTTGAAGGAAGGAAGCAAAGACCTCAGTGGCCCAATGGAGCATGCATGTGAGCAATCTGTTGCTGTGAGTATCAGAACCATTTAACTCTAGTTTTCCTTAATGTTGCCATTGTGGCTGAATGTGGTTTTGTCTTGATGCACAAGATGCTTATCCATCAAAACCAGAGCTCACACTCGTGAGGATGACTTAAAACTCCTAAGTAGTTTAACCCCTTTCTTCCTTATTTTAATGTGAGGATGTTTCAGAGAGATGAAGGTATAGATAATGAGATGACACTGGCCATCATAAGTGTTAGTGACTTCAAGTATGCACACAGCAATTATCACCTAGATGTTTTTCTGAATAAGCAGAAGGTATAGAATTAAAAAATGTCTCCTGGAAACTTAGAGGCGAGTCACTTTCTGGTTACTAAAATGAGAAGCTGTCTTTCAAACAGGGCCTGGACACTACTGAGCAGTTTGGGTCCCTGCAGGGAATATCTGTTTTTATCACGTGTTGGTGTTTCTTATGAGAAGAATGGGCCTTTCTCACTCTGCTCCAGTTGGATTCCTCAGTTCCATGATGCAATGGTTATCTTTTTGGTAAAGAATATTCAAGTTCTGACATCATAGTAGTAATTACTCATGGTATGCTCTCAAGCCCAGCAAGGCACATTCTGTACCCTCTTTATCACTGAAGTAAGCAATGGGTTTAAAAATAACATTGCTTACACACCCAGAGTACCAATGATTCATTAACAACTGAACAAATACTGCCCTGGACTCCAAAATTATACAGAATTTGATATACAGGATTTTGAGGCATAGGTATTTTCCACTGCCCTAGTAGAATATTATATCGTAGAGACCTACAGATCTTTTTTAATTAAATATTTTCTTTATTTACATTTCAAATGTTATTTCCTCTCCTGGTTTCCCTTCCAAAAAACCTTATCTTCTCCCTCCTCCCCCTGCTCACCAACCCACCCAATCCCACTTCCTGGCCCTGGCATTCCCCCACACTGGGCATAGAACCTTCACAGGACCAAGGGACTCTTTTCCCATTGATGACCGACTAGGCCATCCTCTGCTACATATGCAGCTAGAGCCATGAGTCCCACCATGTGCTTTCTTTGGTTGGTGGTTTAGTACCAAGGAGTTCTGGATGTACTGGTTAGTTCATATTGTTGTTCTTCCTATGGGGCTGCAAACCCCTTCAGCTCCTTGGGTACTTTCTCTAGCTCTTTCATTGGGAACCCTGTGCACTGTCCAGTGGTTGGCTATGAGCATCCACTGTTCTGGTGGCACAGGCCAGTAGAATTTGCTGAAGGAAGCAGAGACAGGAGGATCTGGAGTTTGAGGCCAGCCTGGGAGATCTATAGATCTTAAGAGAAGGAAACCTTAAAAATCTACAAGTTCAGGATTTAACAAGTCATCTGATTTGTGACTCCAAAATTACCAACCTAAAGTGTAATTAATGATAATATCCATACATTTGCAATCCCAATATATGAAACATTCCAAAATACATGAGTCCCACCATGTGCTTTCAAGGATAGTTGACAGTGGTCATGGTGATGTCTAGGAATGAGTCTGTGATTTCTCACTGATAAGCTAAGGGATTCTTTAAGGACAAACATCTCCTCCACAGCAGACATTCTGCTTAGACATCTATATGCCTTTTGGTTAACTCTGTGCTTAACAAGCACCTCTGTTCTCTTGAGATCCCAGATAAGGCCTTGAACCATTGAGGTGAGGTTCTCCTGACTGGCTGTGCTAGGCTGTCATTTAAACAATCCAGAGTAAACAACTAGCCAGCCACTCCGAAGATGAACTAGTTTGTACCAGACTTTCAGAATCAAATAATCCTAGAATTTCTAAAGTTACATTTTCAAATCTGCTAAACTATAGGCCATGGTGAATAGCCAAAACTATCTGCTGAGCATGTATATGTACAAGCAAAATGGTACAAAAGTACTGCTTGTTTTTTAAAAGCCAGCATGCTGTGGAATAAGACCAGAAAAGATAATAACTGACCACAGAAAGCAGCTGTGACCCTCACCAATCAAATATCACTGACTCAGAGACAAGGCACTCCCAGTGGTGGATAGGAGAAAGGGGCCCAAGTATCAGGGCTGGGGACCTCACCTTGGGGGGGAGGGGACAGATAGGATCTATTTTTATTTAAGATTTATGAGATCTCTACCTCTCACAGGATCAGGGATGGTTTGTAGATATACCAAACCATCAAAATCCAGATGAGATGAAGCAGGATCAAATCATCTACAGGGAACCTGGGGAAGATGCAAATGCTGAACATAGCTGAGCTCATCAGGACAGCAGCAGATGGATTTGGAGAGACAGGCTGGTGTCTGAGTGTGAGGTCTCCAGCACCTGGTTTGGAATCTGTCCTGGAGGCATAATGGATATGGTAGAGAAGGGAGTGGGGTTTCTGAATAGGAAATGGATATGTATAGCCAAAGACTGATGGCTGTGATGCTATCTGTGGTGGGCTGTGAAGCCCACTGTGGCAGTGTCTATGTATGAGGTAATAAGAGCCTGTATGAAGATGGTGCCAAGAGGGCTGGAGACAGCTCAGTGGTTAGGAGCACTGGTTGCTTTCCGAGAACCTGGGTCTGACTCCCAGCACCCATATGAGAGCTCACAAGCATCAGTTCCAAGGAGGTTCTCAGGCCTTCCCAGGGTTCCTACAGGCAGTAGGCATGCATAGTCATACAGATAGGCAAAACATCTACACACATATCTTTAAAAAGATGATGCCAGCGGAAGAGTAACATAGTGGCTTGTGTTCTCATGCTAATTGTGTTACTCCAAAAACCTGTTTACAATGTCCTGCACGTAGGCTAAAGGAAGCCTGCCCCCAGTTGGCACTGACTGGGAAATAAAGTTGCCAATAGTCAATGGCTGGGCAGGATTAAAGAGATGGGACTTTTAGGATTCCTGGGCAAAAAAGGAGAGGAGAGGAAGGATTTTCTGCCATGTGAAGGAGAGGAGGGTGAGACAGCTGAAATGTAGGCACTAAGGGAAAGCGGTCCCATGGGAGGGCTGCCCAGAAGGAAGCAGGGCAGCAAAAATAAAATATAGACTTGGAAAATGTTAACTCAGGAATACCGGAGGGGAGTGTGTGCTAGCCATGGAGAGGTTCAGGAAGTCCCCAGCCAGTGAGCTAGTAAGGCATATTAAAAATAACAGTGTGCGTGTATGTGTGTATGCCTTTCTGTCTTTCATTCAGGAATCCAGAGAGCTCTGGTGGGTGGCTAGAAGTACATGTGACCTACCCGGGAGAACAGTGTGGATTAACTATTCACTGCTACAGGGTAAGGCCTAGGCAAAGACAGGAGACTGAGGACCTATCTAATGTCTTGAGACTGATGACAGAAGAGAGCAGACTGGAAAAAACCCAGGCTCAGATGGCCACTTTAGGCAAACAGTTGCAAGTGCCAGGCTGAACAAAGGCACTCTACTCTGCTACCACAGAGATGAGGCACAGTCGTGTCCAGTTAGGTGAAGTAAATCCCCGAAGGACCACAGGCAGCAGAATGCAGAGGACACACACTTCTGGCCAAGCTTCCATCCAGCCTGCCCTCATTCTCTAAGGCCAAAGCTGACTGGAAACTAAATCAACTCTCAGCCTGGTCCTCTGAGTTACAATGACCATGTTCTCAGTCAAAACTGGGAGACACTACAAAAGAACATAAAATTCAAGTCCTTAGTAGGAGTGAGATTGTGAGATTTAAGGAAAGCCACAACACTGAAAGGAAACACAACTATTCTAGCCCTACAGGGTGAATTGGGAAAAAAAAAAGAATGTGCCAGCCAGGGTGCTTCTGTTTCCCCTAAAATATTAAGAAAGTGATCCAAGTCTGTATGTCCCATCTAACAGTGGATGCTGAAGATGTTTGTGGTACTTCACCTGCAGCAAACAAACACTCAGCTGGCTCCTCTAAGACAAACGGAAATGTAAGGCAGTCTTGTACTGTGCCTGTGTGGCTCTCACAGGCTAGCTCGTGTGGTCCTGGGCCTGCTAGCCAAGCATTTCCATTCTGTTTTACCTAGGTACAAATGAAGCTATAGACCCCATTGCCACCTTCCCTAGAGAAACCCATTCCCCCTTTCTGTCCTAGCTCAAATGATGTGGTTCATACAGTAGTCCAGCTGATCTCTTTAATGAGCCTTACCTTGCTAAATAGTTTCTTTTCTAAAAAATTGCTAAATCAAAACAAAAGATGGGAATAAGTATGAGAATACATTCTAAATAGAAATACAGAAAAGAGTAAAGAATACACATATTGATGTCTTACTTCCCAGCTTTTATGCCACAAAACTCCAGAAACTTGGGGGTAGAAAACTTGCAAGGCAATGGTCAACAGCCAGCAGCCTCCGCATAGCCTCAGATCTCCTGAGTTATCAGCAGCCTCCTCATGCCAGTGAGCTCCAGGAGAAAATCATCTCACCAGGGGCTTACATTCCTGTCATTAGCCAAACCACAGTATAAACCTGCTGGGAATGCATCTTTCCCTACACTGCAGGAAAGGAAGCTGCCAACCAAAGGTCAGATGACAATGCCCAGGTACAGTCCAGGGTCTTGTGACTTTTTTTTTTTTCAGTTTTTAAATTTGAAATTATTTCCAAATGAAAATCATTAACTGTCTATGGATGGACATTACTCATTAGCCACTGTAGTCTGGGTCCTTGGGAAACGTCCATGTCCACCACCCCATGCTATCTATCCCCTCCCCGTGCTGCTCTTCCACCTGGCTCCTCTCTTCAGGGGCAACATCAATGCTTGCTCCTTCTAGGGCACACTACCTCACCTCTTTTTCGCTAAGGCCTGTGTCTCTGAAGAGTTTGCTGCATGTTTAGGGTGGTTTTTAAAAATAGTAAACCTTCTTGATGTTTTATTTGCACGTCACAAAGCTTGCCCTCTTAAAATGTACAGTTCAGTGATTTCAAAAAGAGCCATGTGATTGTCATCACTAATTCTAAAACATTTTCATCACTCTGAACAGAAATCCCACAGTCATCAGTCCCGTCTCCCCTTCCCACAGGCCCTGGCAACCACTGACCCACTCCCTGTCTCTATGGACTTGCCTGTTCTAGACCCTCATCCTAAATGGGATCACACGCCATGGGCTTTGCTGTCTTCCTTCATTTTGTACAAGTTCCTCAGGGTTTCTCCATGTACGTGTCCACAGTTCATTCTCCTTCACTGCCACAGAGACCATTCAATAAATATGGGACAGTTGGTTTCTCCACTCCTCAGTGATGGACATCTGGGTTGCTTGTGCTTTCTGG
Organism: Mus pahari; assembly: GCF_900095145.1. NCBI lineage: Eukaryota > Metazoa > Chordata > Mammalia > Rodentia > Muridae > Mus > Mus pahari. Next base: position 58,222,343 of record NC_034591.1, read on the forward strand.
CTGTAACACACTATGCTACAAGAAACTTGAGCAAATGTTTCCATTACTCTTGGGTTTATCTGTAGAGTGGGGTTGCTGGGTCATAGGAGGACTTCATGTTTAGACTTTTAAGGAATTGTTACCCATTTTCTAAATTAGCCTTCTGAACTCCCCAAAAGTTTCAACATACATGGTTCCAGGCAAGACACACTGAAAGCAATTCTATAGAAACAGCTGCCCTCTTGTCATCAGTAGAAACATAGGCTACATTCAGAGCAGGATTCAGGGTCTGTTCAACTCAAGGCAAATAAGCAAGGAAAGCTGTGAGAGAGGCAATTGGTGTCAGCAGCACGGCTGCCCTGCATCCTCCCAAGAGCATGCCAGCACCTGGCATGGCAGTCAAGGCTGGCACAATGTGCACCAGGCCACCAGATGAAGAGGCACTCTGTGCAAGGAGCAGCTGCAGTGGGATGCAAACTGACATGCTCTCACTGTCCCATCCCGGGCCACTGGTCAGGAACTCAGTAGAGTTATTTACTGTTCCTCTAGGGCATGCATGCTCTTTAAAGTGCCTACTGAGAAACTAGGAGAAAGATGGAAGAGGTAAGGGGCAGGCAAAAGCAGAGAACAGTAATCCAAGGGATGTATTAGGAAGACTGATGCATTAGGGTTTAAAGTCTGTTAGTCCTGGTATATTCCAGAGTAAATAAAGAAACTGTACCCATATGGTCTGGCAACTAGGGGAGAGATCAAGTCCACCACCCGTACAATTGATGATTCAGTGCTGGGCATGGGTCCTCTCAGAGCTGGCAGGAACTAAATGCCAAGGCTTCATTCTTGTTCTTTTTAAGCAGAAGTACAAATTCCAGAGCTAGGCAAAGCAGCAAGCTTTGAGGCTGGGGTAGGTCAGATTGATGAGGTAAGGAAGACATCCTTCCACAGGAGAGAAAGCAAGGAGCTATGCATCAGTGAATGCCTTTCATGTATCTACCCAAGAAACACTCAGCTCCAGCACAGCCACTGTATCTGGGCCCCCATTCCTGGGCCTTCATGCCCCTGTTCTTCTGAAATGCTCCATTTGTCCTTCAACCCCCTCTCCTCAGGACAGACTTTATTGGCAGGCCTGACATTATTTTGCTTTTAAATTGTATTCCAAAGGCATGCTGGTATCTCAGGCACATTTTAACCTGTGGTGGTAAATAGAGAAAGGCAGGTGGCTTGTGAGCTGGCATCTGTCCCATCATACACATCTGTTCACCTGGCCCCAGCTAATCTGCTCTGACCTGTCCTCCCTTCTATGTTACTTCCAATCCCATGAGTAGCTAGCGGTTTAGTACAGCTCTACATTGCCATAAGCAGTCATGCCATCTTGTGTGCATTTATTCTTCTAGTTGCCACTTAATACATACCCACTACAATTACTGTTATTAGCTTTTAGCATCTGGAATATACTCAGCCTTTAAAGTCTCAGATCATTGATGTGATGACAAAAAGTCAGAGGAAACAAAAAAATGCAGTTATGGTCTTTATAGAAACTCTCACCTAATCATCACAGCACCCCTGTGAGTTTGTCATTGTCATCAGTCTCTCTGCAGAGGGAACAGACTCAGGGATACCAGCAGGCCCAGCTACCCAAGGTCATAAGGTGGCCAAAGGACAGGAACAGACTTCAAATGTTTCATAGTCTGACTCTAACGCCTGTGTCTTTTACTAACAATACAAATGAGAATATTTTTTTAAAAATCCAGCTGGCTCATATATATGCCGTGATCCTAGCACTTAGGAGAAGGAGATGGAACCTGGGCTACATGAGATACTACCTAGAAACATAAGAAACAAAACCTACACACTTATTCAAACATGATGGCTATATATTCAAACGTGAAGGCAATAATCTGTAGAATAAGCAATAGAGTAGGAGTTAGGGAATACAAATTCAAGTGTGGATTTTAACAAAGTCAACATTTACAAACATAGGTTTCCTTGGCTATAAAAGAAAGATGGTTTCTAAAATGTGCTTAGTATCCTGTGGGGTGCTAATATTTATGGGGGGAAGGAAGTAGGGTCAAATAGTTTCTGAAATGACATGTTAAAATAATACTAAGCTATTGTCTTTACTGCAGAATGTCATAGAGCTCACTGTGAATCACCAAGAGAGCATGCAATATACCCTATGGCCCAAATTTGTTTATCAAAGAGAAACTTTTTAAACCACACCGAATATTTAATATTTTTTATTAGGAGAAAAGACTGGAAAATAATGGATTGGTTATTATAAGGTATCTTTTAATTACAACACAGTAATTTTACACCTTAGCTTCCTAATTAGTCAGCAACCTTCTGGAGGTTTTTCTAAGATTTCAGTAAGGTACAGGCAGGTCAAGATGTTCAAAGATGCCAGGGTAGTCTGTGAATAGCTATTCCTATAATGGCCTCATGCATACAAAGGTATTTTCCCACTTTAAAAGTATGAACAACTGAGCTGAAGAGATGGCTCAGTGGTTAGGAGCAATTCCCAGCAACCACATGGTGGCTCACAACCATCTGTAATGGGATCTGATGCCCTCTTCTGGTGTGTCTGAAGACAGCTACAGATAAGTAAAAAGTATGAACAACCAAAGGCATCTGGGCTAGCCTTGTCCTCCAAGACACATCTCCCAGGTACCAAGGAACTACTTGACTAACTTGTAGGAGTCAATACATCCGTCCGTAACCCACCAAGTCCATGTCTAAGGAAAGGCCAAGTATTTAGATCGGGACTATGCCTTCACAACTTTATACCTTCTCAAAGTGACAGGGATAGCTCTGAGGAACAAGAGGGCACTTTGCATCACCACAGGCCCCTTCTCCTGGCAGCCATGAAGAGGTCCTAGCCACAGAGGTTAAGAACTTTCCAGGAGAATGTAAGACCTTTTATCCTGGACACGGAGTATGTATGCCAATCATACTGGCAAAAAGGGAGTGTGTGCCTGCCAGAAATGGGGAGGAGAGAGAAGGTGTTGAGATTAAAACCAAGGGTGTACAAGGCAGAGAGTACACACTGGGACATAAGAGTTCAGTGTCAGTAGCTTTGAAGCCTTCCCATACAACTCTCTTGTCAATAAAACAGGCACATGATTTTCCTTGAGCTGTTTTTGTATGTGACTTAAAATTGCCTGGAAAACACATTACTCATCTCTGCAGTGGCACAGTGGAAAAAAGTCATCACCCCAGATGTAAAACCCCTTATAATCCCTATCCCCAATAAACAGGATGAAGGACTCTCAGGCAACAACAACAAAAAGCTGTACATCCGTACTAAAACACCTCCATGTAGAAACTGAGTGACAGTAGCAGTCCTAAATGGGTCCAGCCAATCATCCTCTCTTGACTCCAGCTATCCTGCTGCTGTGGATTCCAGAGACTGCTGCAGGATCAGAGTGGCTCAGGCTCAGAGCTAAGAAGAGCCATGAAAGTATATACGACGAAGGCTTAAGAACAGTCAGTATCAGGAAAATTAATCCTAGAGAACTCCTAGAAGCTCATAGACCTCTCTGAGAAACCTGAGATGAGAGGCAAACACAGACTGAGGGCTGGCTGCAAACCCAGGCACACTATCCACAGCATATACAGAACTCTACAACTCAACAACAAAAGGATAAATACCCATTTTTTTTAATGAGTAAAGAATATACTATATATTCCTACAAAAGGACATTCAAATGACTAATAAACACATATACACCATCATTAGTCATTAGGTAAATATAAGCCAAACACAATGATATGCTAAGAAATTTAAAAACATATGTCTATACAAAAACTTGTACACAAACATTTAAGGCAAAATTATGAGTAACAGTCCCAAAGTAGAAACAACTCATCTATTTGTAGACAAACAAAATAGCAAACAGCTATGGCACAGAGTATTATTTGCAAGAAAGCACTGATATATACTAGAATGTGGGGAAAGTGGCAATATTTTGCAAAGGAAAATAAGCCAGGCACAGAAGGCTACACTTCCATTTACATGAAAAGTTCAGGACAAACAAATACACAAAGAAGTTAACGGGAAGTAACACAGAGATGAGGTTTCTTCGGGGGATGAGGATGAAAATGTTCAGGAATTAGACACTAATGAAGTACACCTATGCGAATAGTCTAATAACGAATATGGTTGTGGTATACTAAATTATATCTCAATAAAACTGTTTTAAGGGCTGGAAAGATGGCTCAGTGACTGCTCTTCCAGGGGTCCTAAGTTGAATTCCCAGTAACCACATGGTGGCTCACAACCATGTGTAATGGGATTTGATGCCATCTTCTGGTGTGTCTGAAGACAGTTACAGTGTACTCATATACATAAAATAAGTAAATAAATAAACCTTTAAAAACCAAGGCTGTGCCGGGCAGTGGTGGCACATGCCTTTTATCCCAGCACTTGGGAGGCAGAGGCAGGCGGATTTCTGAGTTTGGGGCCAGCCTGTTCTACAAAGTAAGTTCCAGGACAGCCAGGGCTATACAGAGAAACCCTGTCTCAAAAAAACAAAACAAAACAACCAAGGCTGTTTTATAAGATAGGCTACAACAGTAGCCCTCCGGTCCACTGTTCTGCTTCCATAAATGTAGACCTCTGTGTTGTGCCAAGATATGAAAATATTAAACATAAAATTCCAGAAAGAAGCAATTCATAGGTTTAAGTTGTACATTATTTCAAACATGACAAAATTGAGTTGTCCTGTTCCAGTTCTTTGATCAATATTTCACATGGTATATAATATCTGCTCTTCAGTCACACAGCAACTACTGTAGCCAACATGACTGCCCCTAATGCTACATCAAAGAGCCATTTCCTCAGCAAACTCATCAGGGAAATGTCAGATAATCTCACGCTGTAGATATGACAGTGATACTATGAGAGAAAAACTATATGCATATATCTTTATTACAGCATACGTTAGAATTCTTTTATTATCGGTTATCACTGGTGACCTCTTGTCATTATCATGGTTTGCATGTAGGAGAAGCATCATCATATGTAAGACTGAGAGCTATCTGCAGTTTCAGGCATCCATTGGTCTTGAAATCCTGGATCCGCTGTGGATAAGGGGAAATTGCTATAGTGCCTGGTACACATTATCTCCAGTGACCCTCAAAGTCAGGTCATCCCCCATGTTACACATGAGGACACTTGAGAATTAGAGAGGAACAGATAATTGTCAAGGGCCACAACAGAGCCACATTATGGACAGACGGACACATAGCTGGGGTGGATTTAAGCTAGCTTTGCCAACTCCTGAGGCCACATTCCATTCACCTTACCATGTTTCGTGCCGAGATAATAAGCTAACTAGCAACCATGGAATAGCTCTCTGGAAAAAAAGATCACTCCCTAGATGAAGGGTCACTGAGCAATATAAAATGTGAGTGTTAGAAGTCACATTAAAGGCCATCCTTGCCAAACTCCTCCACTTTCCAGATGAATAAGAGAGTACTAAAGTGACTGGCCCAACCAAAGTAGGAAGACTGGTAGGCACACCCACCCTCTCATGTCACCAAAGCAGCTGTATTGCTCTCTGCAATTAGTTAAGGACTAAAGGGAGCCAAAGTTCCCTGATCACCAGACCTTCCGAGCCTTCAAATGGGCCAGTCTTGTCTCCAGGCACCCACTAGAAGACCACTCAAATGTTCCAAATCAAACACTATGTCCCCACATCCCACAAGTCTGCTCTTCCTGTCATTTTCTCTTTCTACCATCACTACCTAGGTTCTCCAAGGGTCCAAGATGGCTGTGACTGCCCAGGCTTACCTTTCTCATCTGGCTCCCTTCAACCTCAATTTCCAGATAAGCCTGAGGCCCTTTGACACCTAGATTCTACTTATTCCAGTACCTGTTCACTATAGGCAGAGCCCTGTAGACCCAAGAAATGTTCGTTCTACCCAGCAGCCAATCTTGCCAACAATCAGACATGGCTCTGCAAGTCATAGACAGAACTATTTAAACATAGAAGAGATGGATGAACTCATGCAAACAGGCAACAGGAAAGTTATTAAAGCACAGATTAAGCCCAGGAGCACAGGGCAGATGGGGTTGGGGGCCTCCCTCTGTGTGCTGGGACAGAAAGGCACATGGAAACACCAGGGCTGCCAACTGCACCTGCAAATTATTAATTATTTTTGTGTGGTCCCTTTGAACACTCCATCTGTGATGGCTATTCTAGTCAAATAACTACATTCAAGTGAGAAAACCTATAAGTGAAGACTTTGTCCATTCATGACAGGTTGGATACCCACTGTCCTATGACCATTTGAGGCAAATTCAGGCTCCACTGTTCAAACCAAAGCCATTCTTCAAACACTAAACAGAACATTCTCCTGAATATTTGGAACCTCAGTGCTTTCTCTCTGTGCCTCTCTAATTGTACTCACTGTATATTACTTGGCATTATTTCATGCCTTTTGTTGCTTTGTTTAATCCTGTCTGCAGTGAGTTGACAAGTTCTTGGAGAAGACAGAGCATATACTTAAGTAGAGTGATATAAGTATAGCAGAATGGAGTGCTTGGAGCCCCCCTGGCACACTGCAAGCAGTAACCTGATAAGTACTGGCTACTATCCATCAGTCACTATTCTAGCATCAGTGCCCAGGACCAAAGCTGCTCAAGCTGAAAACAGCTTTTCTTCACCCTCTTCTCCATTCCAAACCTCTTCTAGAACTAAAACTTCTTTTTGCCCTATCCAAGACCCAGTGATTCTGGCTGAACATCATCTCCTTCCAAGCCACCTCCTCTGCTGCCTAGAGTCTAGTCTGCCAGAGGGGGATGGAGCCAAAGGAGAGCAGGTTCCTCTCTAATACACAGCATTTCCACATGACACTCTGGCTGGTCTCAGGGTTCAGAGAAAATATAAGACTTGAGAAGCTATTTGTTTCTCTACGAATCAGAAATGATAACTATGTAGAGTTGGAAAAAGAAGCAATTTTTAAATTATACTGGGCACTAAGCCAAAGCCAGTAGTGATACAATGACAGCAGTCATTTGTCCAGGATGGCCAGAACAGTCACAAGGACTCATTCTTTTTCAGTGTGAAACTGCATCTAATGATGCCCAGTTGGGGTTCCATTTTAGAATCTGAAATATCCCACATGCAGTTGATGCAGCAGCTTCTTGAGCTTATGGGGTGGGGTGGGGAAGGGGTGGAGGTACACAGCAAAGAGAAAGGCAGACCTAGCCAGGGCTGAGCTTTAGCGCAACTCCAGCTCAGCAAATCTAATAGCAGAGACACCACAGGAACCTTTCTACTTCCTGAAAAGTAGTCTAGCTAAAGACCCCACCTTTCTAACCCTGGCACCAGAGTTAAAGCCCAACAGTGGCTGGCACACAAAACCTGAAAAGAAACCTACACCACACACTTGCTGCCTCATTTCTGTCTGCCACTTTATTTCATATTTCTATGAAGTACTAAGCTGCATGAGACAACTTGGGCTTGGAGAAGGACTAGCAAAGCCCTGCTGAGCATTGTTTTAGTAAAACACTGAGAAAATTTGCTTGTGTTGTTTCTTTTCCCTCCCACCATCTCCTGCACCTGAGGGCAATTCCATACACATGCCAGGCATGGCTAAGCCTAGGTGACCTTCCCAGGAGCCCCATAAAGGATTCAGGCACCCTGGGAGTTCTCCTTGGCCTTATGCCAGTGCCATTCTTATGTTCTAGATCTGCACCACCTAAGATAGCAGCCATTAGCCATCCATGGCTATCCTTAAGTTAAATAAAACACAAATGTCCCTTGGCTTCAGTAGCCACATTATTCTAAGCACTCTGATGGTAAGTATGAGAAAATATAGAAAAGAAAGCTCTTTTAGATTAGTTAGTATTCCAGATGGTAGCATTTAAACTATAGGTGGCCAATTTAAAAACAAAAGAAAACTAGCCAGGTCTGGTAACAAACATCTGTAATCCTAGAGGCTGAGGCAGGGAGGAGAGATCTCAAGTTCAAAGCCAGTCAAAGCTACAAGCCTGCCTATGCTTTAAAAATTCATTCATTTATTCACTTAAAAACCTCTGTTCCTTGTGGTCTTGAACAAAATGTATTTCCATCTCTAACAAACAATACTGATTTCTACAATGAGGTGAAAGGTCACCTCAAAGCCACATCCTCACATAACAAGCACTGACTGGTCTGCTTTAGAGGTTGTTCTGTTAGTTTGAGTTACTCCTTTCTCCTTCCTGAACCCTCAGCCTTATATCTAGAACCCCATGCTGCAGGAGAAGCTTTAATTAGGGCACATCAGGGGCTCTCCTTCCTCTTCTGGAGTTTACGAATTACTATTTCTCCAGGAATCTGGTATTAGTCTGCAAAGGCTGCAGCAAACAGTACTAAGGGTGACTTGAGCGACAAGTTTACTGCCTCACAGATGTGGAGGCTAAAAGTTCATGATCAAGGTGCTGGCAGGCTTGTTCCTTCTGAGGCTGTCAGGGAGACTGAGCTAGGCCTCTCTCCCAGTGTCTGGTGGTTGATGACAATATTTGGTGCTCATTGGTGAATAGATTTATTACCCCAATCTCTGCCTTCATGTTCGTGTAACATTTTCCCTGTGGGTGTGTCTGTGCCCAAATTTCTCCCTTTATGAGGACACCAGTCATATTAGATTAGGGGCCTACCCTGCTTCAGTGTGACCTCATCTTAACATAATTGCATCTGCAACAACCATGTTTCCAAATAAGGTCACAATCTGAAGTGCAGGGAGTCAGAACTTTAGCATATGAACTGGGGGATGGGGTGCAATTTACCCCATAATAGGCCCTCAAAGCCTAAAAGAAAAAGCAATCCTCCTGGCATACCATCTGCCTTCCATTATTCTATTAATATGAAAAGAACTGTACGAAATTATTGGCTACTCAGCTTTGCAAGAGCAGGTGGTGACCCCAGGCAGAAGCTTATGCCACATAAGGCTATTTCCATTATACATCAAGCAAACTCAAGCCTATTACACTAGTTTTAACAAGATCCAAAAATCAAAACTAAAACCTGGACTTGGACAAAAGTGAAAGAAAAACCATCCCTATCAACAGTCACAGTGCTGCTGTGTCCCTCTACATTTGCCTCGTGGAGCCCCCTCATGGGATAGGGGTAGTCAGTCTCTAAGCAGGTAAATGAAACACGTGGGAGCCATCTTCCCTGGAGGCACAGGGAGGCATTTGTCACAGTGCTCATGTAAAGCACTTGCCTGAGCTCAGCCAACAAGGTCATAAGAGATAGAAACTCACCACCAGTACAGTGAGCACCAAGTGTTATTTATGCAGTGAGCTTCCAATGAGGACACAAGGAAAGAACTGGGATGGTTTAGTTTTCCTCTGCTGTGGGGACACTGACCATCCTGCTGACTGTCTGAATCAACTGAGAAGAGCTAAAGAAATGCTTGCTTTTCTTGATGTCTTGTCTATCTTCTCTGTCAAAGCTGCTTTGGTGCATGGCACACTCACTGAGTCATAAGGGATAAAAGAATGGTGGTGGCAGGTAACAGGGAAGACCAGTGAGAGTTAAATAGTAGAAAGACTAGTTTCAATCCTCTTTCACACTTATAGGAAGAAAGATGTTGGACAAACATCATATTGTCCAATGTTTGAATGAGGAAATAGGCTGAGAGCTTAGAACCAGGTCTCTGAGTGCAAAGCCGAATCCTAGCCATTTCCTGACATTCTCAAAGGAGATCAGCAGAGGAGTGGTGCCTGGGCACAGCAGCAAGGCCAGAGAGGTCTCTTCCCACTGGCCCCATCCCTCCCTCCTTTCTTCATGCTGCGTTGCACTGGTTCACACTGTGCTAGCACTGGTCACTCCCTAAGCCCTTACAAGGACAGATGACCATCAGAACTCATGTAGATTAAGTACTTAATCACAATCACTGTCTCCTCGGACATTTGCTGAAACCTTATTCCATGCCTCTTTTGAGTAAGATTAACATCGGCTTGAAGTACGTCTATCCCCTGACTCAGCTGCCTTTGGCTTCCTGTTCGTTCCCATCCTTGCTCACCCTCTGCCCAACCCAACAGTCTGACTTCTGACTTTTGTATTCCTTTAAATTCCTGGCCTGTATAGAGATTACAACGAGGCATCTTAGTTATGGCTCCATGGCTTTAACAGTTAGACTTCATCCCCAGGAGTGGTTAAAGATAGACATTAGCACAGTTTTCCACCCAATTATCCTATTTACAAAAATAGAACTCTCCTCTGTGAGTGTTTCAAATAGAGGCCTTAATTCCTACAGATGTCAACCTTAGCAGGTCGATTCCTAAACTACATCAGTGAGCTGGCAAGAAACATGGTGAGCGATGGAACATCACTTCAAATCATCGCTTCAGATACATTCTCATGCAGTATTAGAAATCGATACACCTATTCTCTAGTTCTAGTGAGAACTGTGTGTCAGACATGAGGCAGGTTTGAAGAGAGTAAGTGGGCCTCGTGCATGGCCTGTCACCAGCAGAGCACCAAGGTTAAGCATTCAGACCTGTGATTTCCAAGTTCCAGAATATGAAATTTGCTGAGGTACATTTTGATATTATATCTTGAATTTTTAATAAAAACTCTACAAAAGAGAGACCTTCTGGTCTTTTATTTGCTAGGGGGACAACATTATTCAATGTTGCGGTTACTGCTTCCCAGATTAAGGTTCTCATACAAAATACAGTCAACACAAGCTAAAGGAATCCTTGCTTGCTTTCTTTTTTTAAAGAAAATATAGTTGTTTTTTTTTTTTATTTCATGTGTATGTCTTTTGTCTGTATTCCTGTCTGTGTACCATGTGCATGCATTGCCCTCAGAGGCCAGAAGAGGGTGTTAAATCCCCTACAGCTGGAGTTAAAGAAGGCTGTGACCTGCCATGTGGGTGCTGGGAATTAAACTTGGGTCCTCTGGAACAACCAGTGCTTTTAATTGCTGAGCTATCTCTCCAGCCCCTTGCTTCTCTTGAGAGGCTGATATGTCTTCAATAAAAGTAGAACTTATGCCGGGCGTGGTGGCGCACGCCTTTAATCCCAGCACTTGGGAGGCAGAGGCAGGTGAATTTCTGAGTTCGAGGCCATCCTGGTCTACAGAGTGAGTTCCAGGACAGCCAGGGCTATACAGAGAAACCCTGTCTCGAAAAACCAAAAAAAAAAAAAAAAGAAAGAAAAGAAAAGAAAAGAAAAAGTAGAACTTACAGCATTTACCACACCAGCTTTTTATCTCTACTGCCACGAAGCTCCAAATCAGTGTGAAGCTCAGCTAAACATCTTTACAGTCTGCTTGTCTGAGATTCCTGTCCCTCATATCTTTACACTACTATAATTGTTTGTATTTATTATGATCATTTTCCTAAATTCTTTTTTCTGTGCTGTGTGTAACAGCACATGGAGACACGCTGAAAAACAAGTCAAAACTTACAGAAAAAAAAAAAAAGTATAGTATAATTAATTGACTAGAACTCAATTAAAATAATCACCATAGTAAATAAGGCCAAATTTAGAAAATGCATTCCATAGCCAGAGAAACTATTTAAAAATTAACATGTTGAAGCAGATGCTCTAAGTTGCTTATCTGACAGTCATTCCCTCTTTCTCACCTGACAAAACCCGACCTGATCCTTACTGCAGAGCCAGTCCTGGTTAGCCTAAGCAAATCATTCTGTGTGTGGATAACTGATCCAGGCGTGTGATACAAGCCTACCCTATACTCGGAGAGGAGAGAACATGTAGGGCCTTCAGGGAAGGGCTCCTTATTTGATGGATGGATGGATGGGAAGATAAACATGGAAATGTTGAACCAACTCACGCATACTAATTTGCTCCATCACAGGGCACTGCCACAAAACTGTACACTTTGAGAGCTAGGAACAAGGAGCAGCAGGGGGTTGGAAAAGGCAGACCCGGCAAGAGCCTTAGCACTCCTCCAAAGGCTTCTGAGATGCTTTTCTCCAGGGTCTACCCAGAACATGGAGGCTAACCTAACAAGTTCATCTCTAATAAATACTACATGCAAAAGGCTCTCCCTTTTCTATAAAAGAATTCAAGAGGAAGGAAGAAAGGGAAGAAGAGAGGAAGGGAAGAAGGAAAGAAAGTAGGCAGCCCCATTTCAGAGTATACTCCATATCCCCTCAGCATTAGAAAAAAATCCTTTTATCTGTAACTGTAATTGCTCACAAGCCACCAACATCTTGCCTTATCTAACTGGCTTTCTTCTTTTTTTGAGACAAGTTCTGGCTATATAGCTCCTGCTAGCCCAGAACTCACTGTGTGGCCTGGGTGGCCTCAGACTCACAGAGATCCACCTACTTTGCTTGCCTCCGCTTCCTGGGCGAGGATTAAAAGCATGTATCACAAGGCTTGGCAGCCTTCTTAAAGAGACACACTAGATACACACGCACACAACACATGTACAGATACGCTTAAAGCTCAACATCAACTGAACTCCAACTGCCTACTGCATCTCCCTGCTGCCCCTGCACCAGCCTTTATGTATGCCCTCCTCTTGCTTCCTAGAAAACACTGACATAGACATCCAAAAAAAAAAAAAAAGATGCAATATAGAACAGAAGCACTCTTCAAACCCTGGCAAATAAAATAATACACTTTTAATATTCTAGTTACCCCCACCGGCTGGACTCTGCAATCCTCCCCCAACTCATGCCTGCTCATTACTTGAGTCCACATGTAACTTTCCCACCCAGCTCTCTCCTTTCTGTACCAAGTCATGACCACATCCCTTCTAAGGAACTGAAAGCCATGAAGCACATTCCTTGGGTTTGGGCCTCTTGCATCTACTGCTTGCTCCCTCCAACTTTTCTTTTTGAGGGCAGAATTCCCCACTGTCAGCGTCTGGGAAGCACACCCTGCTGCTCCGCCTACTTTATCAGATGCATGGAAGGCAAAGCAATACACTGTGCTGCACCTGTCCTCTGCAAAGCGAGGGACTGTCCTTCACCAAAATTTCCAGTTTCATTCCTAAATTTCCCACACTCATCCAATGAACTGCTATCGGCTGGAGCTATACACATCAGAGCTCATCTCATAGTGGACTCAGGTAACAAACGGGACAGAAACAAGTGTATTATTTTATTGCACAATATGTCCTTATTACCATGAAAACAACTCCAAGGGCAGGTCCCACCATAGGTCAGTCTCTCAGCATGGGCATAGGTGTGGATCTATCCAAGAATCTTCTGTGACTCTTTAAAGTTACTCAGGAAGGCACTGTGAGTTCACTAGTTTGTTCTCGGCTGAACAACTACCATGGGAATTCACATACAGTGTGCCTTAATGCACTGGCTCCAGACAGGAAAGTAACAGAGGTGACCTTCCTCTGGAGAGCAGAGGACAGCAGAGATACCAGAGTGCCCTTGAAAAAGACTGGCTAAAGCTGAACAACCAGTAACAAAAAGTCAGCTTCCAAGGGAGTTCAATGGAAGGGGCTGGCCAGGTAGCCAGCCATACTGGAATCAGGGAAGACAGTAATCACTAGGGACTTCCTATAGGCCATACTGTTCACTGAGAGCAGCACTAACTCTAAGGATGAACACCACCATGCACATACCTACAGCCAGAGGCGGGAGAAACAGTAATGATACCAATATCATGAGTGACAGAGAAAACCCTCTCTTGGGACCATACAGAAAGAATATATTTCAACACAGCATGTAAGTTTTTCCAACAAGATAGATAAAGGTTTATGTATCATCATAGCCCACTTGCTTAGAGACAGATAGACAGACAGACAGACAGTTGGATGGATGGAGCAAAAAGAGGAAGGGGTGGGAAATGAAATATGTTGGACATGTGAGAAAATCCAAAAGTAAAGCATCTAGGGACCTACTGACTCTTAAATCTTGTTAAATGACTGCAGTGTGAAGAACTGGATATTTCTGCACATGTATAACATGTACACGTACCCCACAGGCGCTGGGCCACACACCCTAATCCAGTATAGCACAAATAGTTTTTTAAAAAATTAAAGTGCACCTGTCCCTTTAACTATGCCAACTGTGAGATGGGGAAGGCGCCAGTGGAAAGGCATTTAAAGCAGATTGCCCCATTTAGGGAGATATGATTCTTGGAAACGAAGACTGGCATTTTTCCTAGACTAAAGGTTACAACAAAATAACCAAAGAGAAAGAGGGCAACAGCCTCACCTGTTGGGCTTCCACCTGACTTCAAAGGCAGGAGCCACACAGGAGCCAGACATGGAAGCAGAGAGCAGGGAATGCTCAAGGCCCCAGGCTGCTCTCTGCAGTAATCCAGGATAGCCCTGCCCTGGTCTGAAGGCAAAGAAAAAAGGAGAGCCTGTCCTTCAAGTCCTTGACCCTTAACTGCAGAACCATTTGAGGAATGCTAATTATTTTATCTAAATCTCCTATAATAGAAGGTGCCCAAACAATAGATGACCTGCATATATTATCTAGTTTAGTATTAGGGAAATAGACAACTCAAAACCTTTCGTGTCAGTAGAAAGCACAACTGAGTATGTCCAGACCATTTTGAAGACCCAAGGGGAGAGCTAAAACTACACAATTCAGACACATCATCTCATAACACGACTAAAACTATCAAGAAAAAGAGGAAGAGATCTTTGTATGGAGCAAGAAAACCAGCTCCATCAAAAACAAGTCAGGTCAGAACGTACACAGAACGTGCAGGCATGTTCAATCACATAGCACGCACGCTAATAAAATCTAGAGTTCCTTAGCTATTCCTGGCTTTAGTTCACTAGTAGATAATTTGTCTATTATACAAAGCCCAAGAGGTTTGACTCCCAGCACTGAAGAAACTAACAAACAAGGAACTTACATTTTCTAAAAATTAGCCAGTTATGGTACAGCCTACCTACACCTGGGAGGCTGAATAGAGGAATCTAATGTTTGAGGTCATTCCACATCACATAGCAAGACTATGTTCAATGTATATGTATATCTGTCAGGGGTGTGGGCAAATCCTCTCTTCTGTACATCAGTCCACAGGTAGATTTCCTGGGGAAGAAGGCAAAGGTGTGAAGGGAGACAACGATGGAGTTCCAAAAAAAGAAAGGTCCAAACACTCTCACTGCCCTGGATAGGAAATATGGGTGACTTGAAGTCATGTGGAAGTCTATGATTCTTTGACTAGAAATGGATGATTCACATAAGTGATACGATCAACGCATAGATGTCCCTAACTATTCAAGAACAGTTGGCCTTGGAGATTGCTCTGTCAGACAGGTGCTCCCAGCACTGGGGATGTATGGCCTGAGTACTTTGAACCCACTTCTTTGCTATTACTTCCTGCTTGAGGGACTGATATGTGATACCATCATGGCCAAGAGATATGAAGGAGGGTCTGCAGAAAGCTTCTGAAAAGGGGGTTCTTGCTTGTAAAAAGGCCTAACTAGAAAGAACTATTCTCTCTTTCCTATGGGCATCACTGGATTTGGATGTAATACCTGAAATGGCAGCAGCCATTTCTGAACACATTTTGGATTGTAGAGAAGATTGGAAAGAGTGCTAGTATTTTGTTTTTTAAAAATTTATTTATTATTACATCTAAGTACACTGTAGCTGTCTTCAGACACCCTAGAAGGGGGCATCAGATCTCATTACAGATAGTTGTGAATCACCATGTGGTTGCTGGGATTTGAACTCAGGACCTTCAGAAGAGCAGTCAGTGCTCCTAACCGCTGAGCCATCTCTCCAGCTCATGTTTTGTTTTTTATAGAAATGTTTATTATGGCCAGATGTGGTGGTGCATGCCTTTAAACCAGCACTAAGGAGGCAGAGACAGGCAGAACTTTTGAGTTTTGAGGGTAGTCTGGTCTATCTAGTGAGTTCCAGGTCAGCCAAGGCTACACAGTACATAGTGAGACATCTCAAATTATTATTATTATTATTATTATTATTATTATTATTATTATTGCTTGTGTATGTGGTATGTATAGGGACAAATGAGTAACACAGTGTGGATATCAGAAGACAGTTCTATGGAGTTGGTTCTCTCCTTTATGTGAGTTCCAAGGACTGTACTCTGGTCATGGGTTTGCAAGTGATTTTGTGTACTGAACCACCTCAGCAGCCTATTATAACCAACCACAGAATCGACCTCCTCATACCTTGCTAGCAGTGAGACAGTGAACTTTCCTTTATGTTAACACTCATAATTTGATTTATGTCCCTTAAAGATAAAGGCACTCCAACCAATAATCTAATAAACAATACATATAACCCAAAGCAGAGCAACAGCTTTCTCCCATCCCACTGATCTCTAAGCAGATGTGCCTAACCAACAAGGGAACCATGATTTTTTTCCACTTCTTCCTATCTGTCTTTCAGTGGAACACTGCACGGTCCTAACTATGAGGCCATTTTCCCAAGAATCTGTAAAGGTCACCTAGTCCCCCAGCCACTGTACGCATCCAAAGGTGCTCACTCATCTTGAACATATCCAGGACCAAACAGAGCTTGTCCTCAGGGGTGCTGCTAAGAGATTCCAGCATGCAGCCCAAATTCCAGTCTGATGAGATCTGCTTCCTATGCCTTCCAAACCCTTGGTTCAAGTTAGACCCACAGCTAATCATTCTTATCTATCTGACCTTCAAATAGTACTCCTGTCTTTGTTCCTTTCAGACAGGTATTTTCTTACAGTAAATGCATGAACCATATTTCACTTTTGCCATCTCTCAGGCCAAGACACTTTGGAGAATTCAATTCGTCTCACTTAACCAGTGAATGATCAATTAGTCAATCTCTTCCTCCTTTCCTCTGTTGTTTCTGTCCTCCCTCTTTCCCTCTCTTTCCTAATCCAATAAAAACATGCCTAATATGTAATAATCTCTAAATCTTTGGACCATATCCAAAAGTCTATGCCAACCTCTCCACACAAAGAATATGACCTAATTAAAACATCATCTTCAAAATATTTATATTTTTAAAAGTATTGTTTTTCTGATATTTAATCATTTCCCTTTCTTTACAAACAATATGTATTTTAGCTATGATGTCTTAAAGATGTGCATGGAAGATAAATGGAATTACAATATGCCCCCTGCTTACCATGTGTATCAGATAATGTTCTCTCATATGTTTTTTAATTTTTATTTCTATTTTCATGTATATGAGTATTTTGCTTATACATGTGCATGCAAGCCAAAAGAGGACAACGAATTCCCCTGGGTTACAGGTGGTTGTGAGTCACCACAGGGGTGCAGGGACCCGAACCCGGGTCCTCTGGAAGAACAGCCAGTGCTGGAACTCAGAGATCCACCAGCCTGTGTCTCCCGAGTGCTAGGGATAAAGATGTGTGCCACCACCATCCAATTTTACAACTGAGTCTTAATTGACATCACTTTTTTCTATAAACACCTTACAAAATAAATTTAGAAAGAGGTTTTGAAACACAGTTCTTGGTAAGCTTAGGACTTCTTAAACACATATAAGCTGATCAAGCTCTTCGACAACCCCTATTCCAAACCCCAGAACAATACTTTTACCCAATTTATCTCTTTTGTTTTTTTATTTGCTAGCAACTTGTTCAGTAGACATAGTCTAGTGGTAAAAACCATCCTCCTGAAAAGATAATGAGACTCTTAGACATATGTACCAGCAACTCACAGTCATTTGTTTTAATGTAAGAAAAAGTAATGTTGATTATCACAAACCATACATCATACAAAATTACTTTTGCCAGGCTGTTGGATATAACACATGACTTTCCCAGAGGAGAAAAACAACCCTCCCTCTAATTATGTTTTGCCTGGGGAAAAACAGAAATTAATTTATATGTACTAAAACAGATTTTAACTTTAAAAAGTTGAGGTGGCCTAGAAACCTAACAGATCCAGTCACTGACTCAATGAACATTTATTAAATACCAAATATTTACCAGGCATTGTGTCAGCATTGTGGTTTTAGACTTGAAAGCCCGTTTAAAATTTCACCAATGTAAACTACAAGTGAGGACTAATAAATATACAGAGGAACTAGGGGGAAAAACTCAGCTACTCACAATGAGATATCATTACACACAAGAATAGCTAGCATAAAATGCAAACACATGCTACAACATGGGTGATGCCCAAGAACATTATGCTAAATGAAAAGAGCCAGCTGCAAGAGACCACACATTTTATGATTCCATTTATAAGAAATGTCCAGAATACCAAGCAGACTAGTGGTTTCTAGGAGGAGAATGGGGGTGAGAATGGAGAAGAACTGTTAATGAGTACAGGGTTCCTTCTGGGAATGAGGAAAATGTAAAAACTCAAAGTAGTTAAGACACAATATTCTGTGCATAGACTAAAATTCATTTAACTATGTAGTTTACAAAAGCGACTTGTGTGAATCTCAATAAAGCTGTCAGAAACACAGTTAGAAATCAATAGTCTAGTTATGCAAGTAACCAGTTAGAATATAAAACCTCATTATTTGCAAGAAGTAGATGAAAGTTACATTGCCTATAAAAATAAAACTTTCCAAGTTACTAAAGTACACAAAAAAGAACACACAGGGAAATGGCTTAGCTAGAAGACTTCACTTTAGAAACATTGTCCCTTCTAAGTACTTTATGAATTTAATGTGATCCCAATGGAAAGGTTAACAGACAGGCTTATTTTTTTTCCTGGAATCAAGTTACGTTGATTCTAAAGTTTTAATGGAAAAACAAACACAGAGAATAGCCAGTAATACTCTGAAGAGGAAGCACAATGAGAGAGAACTAGTCTTTTCAGACATTAAAAGCCTCAGGTTTCAATAATCACCAACCAGTGGAAACATACACAGAGTCCAAATGCAGAGCCCACCCCAAACTTACAGAATGTTATGACAGTATGATAACACGGCAAAAATAGAAACCTTAGCAACAATGGAGTTGGGACAACTGAGTACTGGGAAAATGTAAAGCTACATGCAAACCTCAGGACACATACTATTCTAGTTTAAAAACCAAGTGAACCAACATATAAACGGAAAAAATTAGATTTCAATAATATCCAAAAGGAACTTAAAACAAGACACAAAAAAGGTTTAACACTGAATCAAAATACCAAAGCCATTTTTAAAGAGATATATTTTATTAGAGATGGGCTAAACATCATGACTAACTAGAAAAGGATTTTTTACAATTCACTTCAAATACAATATATAAAGAACTATTAGAAATAAGGAAGAGGGCTGGTGAGATGGCTCAGTGGGTAAGAGCACCCAAGTGCTCTTCCGAAGGTCCGGAGTTCAAATCCCAGCAACCACATGGTGGCTCATAACCATCTGTAACAAGATCTGACGCCCTCTTCTGGAGTGTCTGAAGACAGCTACAGTGTACTTACATATAATAAATAAATAAAAATTAAAAAAAAAGAAATAAGGAAGAAAGATCAACAAAATATTGAGAAAATGTGTAAAGTTCAGAATACAGTTTACATAAAACAAATATAAAATGCTAGTTAAATATGTGAAAACATAATCTTATTTATTTATGATAAAAGAAATATAAATTAAAACTAAATTGAAATGTTAAGTCTCACTACCAACAAAGCTCCAAAAATTTAACCTCAGATAGCATGGGTGACATCTCAGGCAAATAAGTATCTCAATGTATTGCTGTGAGTGTGGAGTGTGGTACAACCACGGCCTTGCCAACCACGGCATTGCCAATTGTGGGTCTGTTGCATTCTAGTCAACCTGAACCTAACAAAACCTTAGGCATAGGAAACTAGATACTAAAGAAATACGCCTAACCCCTCTACAGAAACCTCAGCCGACACACATGGCAGGTTTAAGAGTCTATCCAACGACTTGCACAGGGCTAAGGGACTATAAGGAAGTTCACAACTAGATACAGGACAGCAGCCTGCAGTGAATGCTGACTTCAGTGTATCAGATTCAAAAGACATTTCAATTATGGAAATACAGTATGAACAAATTATTAAATAAGATAAGCTTTGCTGAAATATAAAATTAGCAAGAAAAAAGTAGATTATAAAATGACTAACATTATTTAATTTAAAATTTTTCACATTCCTATTTATAGAGAAAGACCTGAAAAGTCTAACTATGGTAATATCTAATAAGAACGATACTTTAAAAGCGTGAGGAAGTCTGTAGCAGCAGGCAGGAACATGAGTTGTACACTTAATGCTTATTTCTAACGTTCTATACTGCAGTGTTTCAAAGGAATTAAATAAAGCTTCAAGATTCCCATTAACCTATAAAAGCCCATCTGAAACATTATCTTCCTGGTGGCATGCAGGATTCTTGGAATAACAGAATAATCTCCATATTGGAGCATCATTGCTTAGATCATTCTCTGACAAATCAAAGATTTTTTTTTTCCCCAGATGGTAGGATTTCAATAAAAATAAAGCACCTACCAGTTAAGGTCTGAAACTAGAGCAGAGTGGATTTTCACAGGGCCAGCTGAAATGCCTCATAAGCAATACTTCATCTCCACCTCCCCACCTGAAAACCTCGCCAATGAAGTCCAAAAGGCTCAGGGAAGATGGAAACTAACAGACTTCCCATAGCACTCCTGTCTGGGAGAGAGCTGACTTATCAAGACAGGCGTGATGACAGAGCATCTGCCTCAGAATAGTCCTTTGACAATAAAGGCACACCTTCACAACCATGGACACGGTTAGTTTTGTTTGGAATCAGCACTGCATTTTTTCTACTGCAGCAACATATAAAATGTGTGTGAACACACCTTATACTGTGACTGTCTACTGAATTAGCATCTCTGTAGTGTGTAACTATAATATGGTGGAGACCACAGAGATTGTCACAACACACTCCTCTCCTATTTCTTCCTCCTGAGTCTACAGCCTCATGAAGGAAGAAAGTGGAAAACAAGGTCACCCAAACCAATGATACCTGAAAAGGTCATATTATGAATGAAAAACAAATGAACAAAACACAAAACAGAGTGTTCTGATGTTGGAAATCAGCATGTGATTGACTGAGGGCTAGGGAATGTCAGGGGCAGGGAGTGACATTTGGACTCTTACTGAAGAGTGAGTAGGAGCTTGCTGGGTACTCCATGCAGAGAGACTGTACATAATGGCATGGAGCAGCAAACCCCAGAACAGGACAGCCACAGAACTGAAAGAGCCAAAATGTGGCATCAAAGGAGACTGGAGAAATAAGCAAGGAGCGCTGTGACCTCTGCTATTCTACAGAACTGTACTGAAAGTGGATGGGAAGTACTTGCGTATCTGAAGTGGCAGTGTAACAGGATCTAACATTCACTTAATATCATTGTGGTATGTTGGGACATGCTGGAGAGACTCAAGATTGAGCATGAGAGATGGCAGCACATGCCTTTAATCCCAGCACTTAGGAGACAGGGGCAGGCAGATACCTGTAAGTTCGAGGCCAACCTGGTCTACATCACAAGACTGTTGAAATGGACTATGTTGAAATACCTGTCTCAAAATAAACAAAACAAACTTTAAAAGAAAATGGGGAGAAGGAAAAGGAGGGAGAGAAGTGAGAGGAAGAGGAAAAAGAAGAGACGGAGAGCCATGAGGAGCCAATTTAGAAAGCTAGATCATGGGGCTGGGAGACGGCTGTAAAAGGCTAGAGGCACAATCATGAGGACCTGAGTTCATCCCAGCATCCAAAATGGGTGCAGTAATGCATGCCCATGTTAACCCCTGTGCTGGGGAAGCTGAAATGGGCAGATTCTAGGAATTACTGGCTAGCCAGTGCAGTCAAATCAATGAGTTCTGTGAAAGACTGTCTCAAAAAAACAGAACAGTTACACAAGATACCTGACATCAACCTCTAACATTCACCACAGGCACATGCATGCGTATACACACACACACACACACACACACACACACACACACACACACACA
>NC_034591.1:58244850-58275509 GCF_900095145.1 Mus pahari
GTGTGTGTATGTATATGTGTATATATGTGTATGTATGTATATGTATATGCATTCCTCCTCCTTACCCTCTCACCCTCTTTTCCACACACAAACATACATACACACACACACACACACACATGCACAAATAAATAAATAAATAAATAAATAAATAGAAGTTAAAATTGTCTGAAGCAGAAACATACAAAAACATTGTTACACAAATGTATGTACTAAATTACATCATTACATGAATGTTATTTTTTTTCCAACTTAAAACACCAATGTTAGTGATGCCATGTAGAGATCAATTAAAAATATGACCAAAAACTCACAGGAAATTAGTTCTATAGTTTCACTACCAATAATGGCTCCCTGTTCATTAATTCAGGGTTCACAGCAACTTTACAGAACATAACTACAGCTAATAATGAGAATGGCCATACTTAGGAAGAAAAAAAAAATCAGTAAAAAGTGGCAATGGATTAAATACGAAGTAAACAAAAGCGTGGATGATTCCACTGTTTCTGAGGTCCACTGCTGTGTGGAATGGAGTGGGTGACTGGAGTGTACTTCACACAGATGACCGAGAGTTTCTGTAGATGTGTTAAAGTTGTGATACCCATGAGATCTCTACACAGAGATGCCAAATTAATTAATTAATTAACTTTTAAAAAACAGTCCAAGTATTGACAGAACTTTGAGAGTCACAGACACACTTAAGTGGTATTCAAAGTCTAGGACACATGTCACTCAAAGAGAAAAGAATTAGAGAACAGGGTTCCAGACCCAAGTAAGGCAAGGAACTCCTTTCCTTCCACAATAAGCAGGAGGGCTTATTCAAGTCTTTATCTTGGAAGTTTGATTTGTTTAATTTGAAAGCACTTTGTGGAAGAAATTAATCTATTGGTATATATTTAAAATATGACAAATGTTCAAATGACATGGTAAACATAATTTGGAGAACAGATCTTTAAATTCAGATAAACTTTAATGTTGCAGGGAATTATCCTAAGGAATAATTCATGATGGTAAAGCCAAAAATAATCTTAACATTTGGGGAATGTTTACTCTGACAATATTAATGATATTTTCCTGTGATTTCATCTATAGATTCTAATCTTAGAAATTTCAACCTTTCCAGGGATTTAATAAATGTCCACTTATACTTCCTTCAAGCTTAAAAAACAAAAACAAAAACCTAGCTTCTTTGCTTTCATTCACTACACCACAAGCTGCTCTGTGTATCCATTAGCTGCAATGCTGTCCAGTAGGCTGCTGAGAGTGCTCAGTGGATATTGGCTGACTCTCACGCTTTAATCACATAAGACTTATAAGAATGTGGTGTAACACGGTATAACTTGTCAGCTTTTCTCTTCTCACTTCAGGGCGCCTCCTCCATCATTTGTTGAACACTCTCAGGCAGCAGAGTCTGGCTCACCTAATTTGTCCCACAGATAAGAGATGTCATATGGCCTGCTAGGGGCCAGCCAGGGCTTTATCTCATGGCAGAGCACTTGCTTAAAATGTGGAAGACCCTGGGTTTGATCCCAATATTTGACTGCACTCACAAACACTTGCATACACACACATACATGCATATGCACACACGCACGCGTTCCCTCCCCCCCTCTCTTTCTCTGTGTGTGTGTGACAACACATGCCTGTGATTATAGCACTCAGGAGCAGGAGGATCTTGAGATCTATGCTAATCTTTATTACATAGAGTCTGAGGCCAGTATGGGCTACATAGAAAGATCTTGTCTCAAATAAAACAAAAAGTCATACTATACTTGAAGTGAGTGGTATGGTTTGTTTTTGTACTGGGTTCACTACTCTTCCCATAGAAGACCTAACTTCTATGCCCACCACTTTATCTTTCAAGGAAAGTAACATAAATCTGTCTCTGCAGTTTTAAAATATACTCAGACTTTGACTGAAACAAAGTCATTTATGTCTAGAGAAGAACCAATGTATTTACTAATTCCACTTCCTTATCTACAGTGGTTGGGAAGTCTCCACTACACAGGCATAAACTGACAATAAAAGGTACACGTTGGATCTAGGCTGCTTTGTATTAATCCTTCTGCAGGGAGAGCCACCTACCTTCTTATGTCATCTGTACAGCTTGCTAACAGTGCAGTCAACCCTGCAGCAATGCCACAGGGTTAAAGTAAAATCTTACTAAGCAACAGGCAACCTCATGTGCTTGATAAGTCTGTGTGCATCAGCTTTTCAAAACACATCTCCTTGCTCAACGTGGGCTTGGCTGCCCTGTTCCACACCCCTCCTCCACACCGGCCACTATACTGTGCTTCACTCTCACTACCTTGTCTGGCTTGGGTACTGAAGAACATTTGTGTTGGGGAGATTAACAATCTAGCACTAATGGTCTTAAATTAGTTATTTCTTCTCTATGAAGAATTCTAGATCCTTACTGTGTGCTGTCTGGGCCATTCTAACAAACCTGTGAGAAGGAGAGTGGCCTGCATGTCAAGACAAGAGCAGGCTGGTGTCAGTGGACTCAGGTTCAAGCTCTGGCTCTGCTATGACTAGTCAGAGGCTTTGAATACATTATTAAATACTGTCAAGCCTCAATTTCCCCTTCCATAAATTGAGAAAAATCACAGAGCTCTTGAACATTAGCTAATAATAATATGTTACTATGTGAATGATGACTGCCCAGTCTGATCCAGGGTCCCAGGGCTAAACTGCAGACTAGTTGGCTGTGGAAGGCGCGAAGGACATAACTCCTCCAAACACTGACATGCCAGAGGGGATGTGAAGGTCTATGAGAGGACAGAGGCAGCCTCTGCACATTCCTGAGCCTCTCAGGAAGTCATAGTCACAAAGCAGCAGGACTGTCAGTCCTGCTAATGCTGTGTTGCTCCCACACACATCAAAGAAAAATACCTATCTGATTTTAAATGTGCACTGATTCTTCATTAAGAATGCACTTCTCCAAAACAATGACTTTCCACTGGAAATGCAACTGGGGCCTATCACAGACTTTACAAATTAAAACTCTAGGGGCAAGGCCACATGTTTTAACAAGCCCTCTAAGTGACTGATGGTTCTCCAAAATAGTGCCCCACAAAGATACACTTCAGAGAGTTCTATGACATCCCTTAGACCCTCCCACCTACCAGGATAACAAGGCACAAACATGCCCAAGATCCACAGAGCCAGAAGGATAAATAGGTAGGCAGAGGGGCCCTGTGGGTAGATAATAAGCACTTAAAGTGGAGAGGAAAGATACTGTCAAGGATGAGCACGAGGGGAGGCCCCAACTGCCAGTGGCCAAAACTCAAACAACAGAGTAGCTATCAGATTTACAAGGTTTCATTGATGGGAGGAACATGCTAACTATTGGAGCTACCTTAGCAAGCCATAGGACTTGGGGGTCAGTTTCATGACCCCTGTGCTTTATGAAGCAACTCCGAACATGAGATGAATAGGAGGGAAGGAAGAGAGTGAGGAATAGAACATGAGGTGACACAATTACAGCTGCCATTTGCACAGAGGAAACATTGCAAATAGTCTTCATTACTGAAGTGTCTAGAACACAAGGTGCCTCCCTATTAGCACTGCCTGTAGGCAAGACTCAGAGCACCTAGCATCCCATTCTATGGCTGAGGGGGTCTCCAGAACCAAGGGGTGTGCCCATCCATAGGCTGAGAATTCACTATCTCCTACATCCCCAGGGCTGCAGGCTCCCTGTCCATAGGTCTCAAGCCTTCTCAGGGTCTATGGATATGTACTCCTAGGCCTGACAAGCATCCAGGGGACACCCCAAGTCCCAAGAGGACGTGGGGTGATTGCAGTTTGGACTCACTAACCAGGGAGACAGAATGGCATAGGTAATCAGATGCATGCTTGCCCCAGGATCTGCTAATGTCAAAGCAAACCTGCCCTTAGTTTGTACTCTCATCAGTGTTAACTAAGGTCTGTGTCCAGAAGTCATTCAGCAGGACAGAAATGCTTCCCAGCCAGGTCAAAACCAACACCAGTGCAAGTGTACTCACAGGGTCCAGTGGGGTCATGTTGTTATTGAAAGCAGTGGCCAGTCTCAAGTCTGTGGTCATATCAAAGGGCTAGAATGACCTTAGGAAGGCAAATTTGTTCTAAAAGCTGCTTAATGACTTAAAAGTGTTTTGAGGTTCTGTGAAACTAATCATGATTATACTGGTCCCTTGCCTGTGATTATCTGTTGTTAACAAGTAGCTTATAGTGACAAGCTGCAAACTTGTCAGGAAAACATAAGGAATGACCTCATAACAGAAGACTGAAAATGCTAGACCTGAGGACCTTGCTCTCCTCAGGAAAGAAAAACACAACATTTAGGTGCTGGTCTCAGTGCAATACTGCAGGCTGCCAGGTACCCCAGGAGACTAGAAGTCAGTAGCTCCCTCAAGCACTAGGGATAACAGGAAGTGGTTCTGATGAATCCTAGGAACCTAGAAGCTAGGTATTCTAGGCTGTTGTGAGCTTCTGTGCACACTCCACCCCCACTCCACACTAGCCTCCCTCGGCAGCATCCACAGCCTCTGGAGGATCTGGACTTTAGGATCCTCGCGTGTCAGAGGTAGAACACTAACTCATGAAGGCCCTACCAGGTTGTACAAGAAGGCCCTGTACAATGTAAAGAAGCCTACAAAAAAGAGAGAGAGAAAGAGAGAGAGAGAGAGAGAGAGAGAGAGAGAGAGACTTAAAATAATGTTTTAAAACAAAGTTTTACCCAAACCAGCAAGTCTCCCTGATCCTAGATCCCTGCCATAGGCCCAGGAGGAAAACAAAAAAGAACAAATACTTCCTGAACCTCTGAATGTACTCTGAATGTCAGCCACCACTGACAAATACTCTCTCTGAATGTACTCGCAGACCACTCAGACACCAGCCATCTCCAGAGCACTCACACCTCCTTCCACAGTGCCCACCTCCTGGCAGGCTCCCCCAAGTTCCCTCCCTCCTCCTATCACAGCCAGGCCACTAAAAATCACCTTGTTCAAGTATCGATTTGATACTAGTCCCCTTCTCCACACCATAAAATGTCTCTTGAATTGGAACCCCTTTTAAGCTTTTGACAACTGATCCAAAGCACTTGCTGTCCTCATCTGCCAGTCTGTTTTGTGCTTACCACTCCAGCCAAGCAAAAATCACTTTGCAAATGAATCCCATTATGCACTCTGCCCATTCACCTTGTTAAGCCAGCACAAGAGCTTCGGCTGTTTCTGTTGTCTTTATAAAAGGACTACCTCATTTATCCAGCTTCCCCGGAATAGGCTGATGCTCAAAATTGATCTACATAAATTAATTTCCCTCCCTACCAGAAACTTAACTCTTTATGTGGCCTTAAATCCTTTGTGGAGTGAGTCATGGTATAATCAAGTGAAACTTTACTTTGACCATTTTCATTTCTGAAATACACTAGAAAGCCTTCCCCATCTCAGTAAGCAGAACATAATGAATATCAATTAATTTTTTCATTATGGTTCAGGTCATACTTAATGAACTACAGTGATCATTCTAGGCTGTTGCTACAGATATAAATGATTCAAAGTGAAGCTGACTACATGTGTGCCTTCTGGAGTGACCTTTCACTTTCCCTGGGAAAAGATTCTCTGAAACTGCCTTCCCACCTGAAGCCCCTGCTATCAGCATGGATTCTGATGACCAGATGCAGGTGCACAGAATGTAGAGACTAAACTAGCTGTCTTTCTGCAGAATTCCAGGAATCTGAAATCTGGTTTTTGACAGAGTTCTATAAGTTCTTTATTGGAGGGTGCAGAAAAGTGGGGGAAAACAAAACAAAAACTTCCATAACTTGCAACAAACCAGTTTTTCTTTTTTACTTTTTCTTTTTTTTATTAGATGTTTTCTTTATTTACATTTCAAATGCTATCCCGAAAGTTCCCTATACCCTCCCCCCACCCTGCTCCCCTACCCACCCACTCCCACTTCATGGCCCTGGCCTTCCCCTGTACTGGTGCATATAAAGTTTGCAAGACCAAGGGGCCTCTCTTCCCAATGATGGCTGATTAGGCCATCTTTGCTACATATGCAGCTAGAGACAGGAGCTCTGGGGGTACTGGTTAGTTCATATTGTTGTTCCACCTATAGGGTTGCAGCCCCCTTCAGCTCCTTGGGTACTTTCTCTAGCTCCTCCATTGGAGGCCCTGTGTTCCATCCAATAGCTGACTGTGAGTATCCACTTCTGTGTTTGCCAGGCACTGGCATAGCCTCACCAGAGACAGCTATATCAGGGTCCTTTCAGCAAAATCTTGCTTGCATGTGCCATAGTGTCTGGCTAACAAACCAGTTTTTCAAATCTTTCTTTTGTGTTATTTTTACAGGCTGTAGGTACAAGGACCACAAAAAAGGACTTCTTAAATAGGATGATGCCAAAATTCTATACAAAACTGGCATGATGGAGTCTGACAAACCCTTGGAAAAGTCACTTTGAAATTGAAGAATAATTCACAGATTGAATAAGGAAATATTGGTGTGGAGGGAAAGGCCCCATTTTCACAACCAAGCCTTTGTATTCAAGATGCGATCTGTAGCTGTGAGGATGAGAGAGGCTGTTTCATCCCATGTTATGAAGTGTTTCGAAGCAATTTCTCACTGCAGCTGGACAGAACCACCAAGGGAGGGGTGCCTTGTTCTATTATGTATTAGATGGCATTCTTTGTGACAAAGGTTTTTATAATGTCTACACATTAGCACACACAAAGGAGTCTATCAGTCTTAGTTCTATTTAAACATGGCACTTAATTGATTAGAATGTCCTAGAGCAAAAGTAGTTAGGCAAGAGTCATAAAAGAAAGAGTACTAAGTACTTCACTGCAGACCTAGTCAGTAGCAGATTCACAAATAAGTGAAAAGAATACTAAGTACTTCACTGCAGACCTAGTCAGTAGCAGATTCACAAATAAGTGACACCGCAAGACTGCCTTGTAGTTTTGAAGGTTTGTTGCTTTTTTTGGTAATGATTTCCCTAAGTTAGTATTTTAATAGCAAAGCCATCCATCAGAAAATGACCTGGTAGCAATGAGACTGTCCATTATACCTTTGTCCTTTCTACTGGCTCTGGACTGTCAAGGAGGAGGACACCCTCTGAAGTTGGCCTTGTAACCACTATCATAAACACCTGGCTCACTGACTGGTGAAACAGGTATGGGTTTTGCTGACTCAGAATCTATAAAGAATTTGACAACCTGTCCTTTCTAACCTGGGTGAAGTAATATTACACTGAGTCACAAAGACTCTGTGCACTCTTTTCTTCGACCAAGAGCAGTCAGAGTTAGAGATACTTTAGATCCTCTGTATTCTGTCTGTTCTGTAGCAGACACTTAAGAAAGACCCTAAGAGCTGGAAATAGATGAAATTCAAAGGGATGTATAAAGTCAAGCAGAAGGTGGCATCTTTATTGGGGGTGAGGATGTTAGACAAAAGTACAAAAAAATATTCAGCAGGGTACAGACAGGGTGCACACCTCTTTAATTCCAGTACTCTGGAGGCAAAGGCAAGTGGGCATCTGTGAGTGCCAGGCCAGCCTGGTCTACTTATCTAGTTCCAGGCCAGTCAGGGCTATTAAGTCAGAATCTATCTTTTTTTTTTTTTTTTTTTTTTTAAACTCAGGATCCAATTAAGTGCAAGCAAATCATGAATCCTGTGCTGTTGTAAAGTATTGCTCAGATGGCATTAAAAAGAAGTCAATGCTACAAATGTTTATAAAGTTCCTACTAGGGTTAAGGAATTGCACAGCTACAATTGGGAACACAAAGATGAATCAAACATGGTTCTTGCTCTCCAGAAATTTCCCAGGAAGTGAGAATCCTCAAGTCCTTCTCTTGCATGTTTCATACTAATAAGATTATCATTAAAGAACTGCATTTAGATTTGATTACCACCATTTTTCTTAATGGAGAGAAACTAGACAGTTTACAACAGAGAAAGGAGATGCTCCAGAAGCAAAAATAGGCTCTGCAGGGAAAAATAGTAAGGAGTCCAATTATAATCTTCAAATATATGAAAGGTTTTAGAGAAACAAAGTAAAAGAAAACAAGTTTGACCAAAAGCAGATGAGATTTAGAGCAGGCCCCAGGATCTCTGTACCATCAGATTCATGAAATACTAGAACTGGTTAATGAGGAATTGCTAATGGTCTCTCCTAAATAACAGCTATGAGTGAGCTGAAGATTCAAGTCAGGGAATGAGTCCTTGCTAAGGGCAAAGGTCACCTTTCATTCTCAGGAATACCTTTCAAGACCCAGCTGCAGGAAAGAGAGGGGGTGTTCTTTCCTCAGTGGCGGCAAAGGGAATAGGAAGGCTGCCATCTACTATACTATTAGACAAGGGCACATCCCCTTAACCCCCTCCCAGGTGATTCTGCTGAGGGCAGGCAGGCAGCTTTCTCTTCTCAGAGGCTCTGTGTTCCGACTTAAGGGCACAGCCAGCCTTTTCCCAGAATGACCTGCTCCTGGGAAATAACTACTGTGTGATGACCCATCTATGTCCCGACACTGAGTCCTCACCACATGACTGTCTGGAATACAAGTGAGATGGTGAAGCCAGGAAGGAATTCTCCAACAGGCACACATGGATGGAAGACCCACTCACAATGCATCCTTCAACTCTAAATGTAAAAAGCAAAAGTACCCCAGCAGCATGTGCATGTGAGAACAGTATTTGCACTGATGGGGATACACAATAAAAGCTAAATAATGAAGCCGGGCAGTGGCCATGCACACCTTTAATCCCAGCACTTGGGAGGCAGAGGCAGGTGGATTTATGAGTTCAAGGCTAGCCTGGTCTACAGAGTGAGTTCCAGGACAGCCAGGGCAACACAGAAACCCTGTCTCGAAAAACAAAAACAAAAACAAAACAAAACAAACAAACAGAAAAAGAAAAAAGTTAAATAATGAAAGAGGAAAGCAGCGTCCCCTGCAAAGGAAGGCTGTGATATTTAAATTATTTCTAAGGAAATCTGTAATGAGAAGCTTTGAAATTCATTTAAAAAATTAAGTACAACTAAAGAAAACATTTCAATATAAAAGAGAAATTGGGGTCTTCCCTTTGTACCTTAAGAAAACAAAAGTATGTAAGAACTGTCACGTACAAAAACAAACAAAACAAATTCATCTGGGTCAGACACACTGCCCAGTGAATCTGTATGAGTTTAAATATTTTGACTTTCACTTCCCCTATTCCTGAACTCCCAGAGGTCAGAGGCCAAGCCTTTGTCATTTCTCTAAAGGCAGAACCTGCCATGAGGCCCAGGCCACAGCAGAGCCTTTGTGAATGTTTGCTGACTGAGTGCACAACAGATGCACCTGGTCTGCCGAGTGAGGGAACAAACAGGGAGTTCAGCGAGTAGAGAGAGCAAAAAGTACATGACCCAAATCACGGTTAAGTCATAATCACCATCATCAACCTGCAAGATTCTCAGCTTCTTTTAAGGGAAAAAAATAAAGATCTTCCTGTACTCTAGGTTTTCAATTTTCTGGGTTTTTTTTTTTCCTTCAACAAAGTATTGTCGCATGAAATGGAGCTATTATGAATGTGAGCCTTTCAAGTTCGCACTCTGAGTGGTCACATAAGTCTGCTGGCATTATTCTGAATCCAGCCTTTGACTGTGACCCCAAACAGCTGAATCGTCACACTAAGGCTACCAGAAGGCACTAGCAAAGCACGCATTCTGAGAACAATAAAAAATGCACACATGTCGCACATGTCCTATGCTTTTGATCATCAGTACTTTCTCCATACAAGCCTCAAAGGTAGAGCCTTAGCCATAGACTGTTCTCTATGGAAGAGAGGAAGAAAGAAATGAAGGAGCATGAAATATAAAATACGAAGTATGTAAGCATCTATAACTTACATAAAGCCCCCAATTTTCTTTGGTAAGAAATTCATGTTTAATTGCCTAGTGAGGTAGCCCCGGACATGTGGCTGGGTAGGAGTCTCTCCTCTGAGAAGAACCAGTAAGGAACTTTTGGGGACTCCTTACCCAGCCTGCCACCTTTTATAGAAATGGGTCCTTGCTAAGGGCAAAGGTCGCCGTTCATTCTCAGGGATGCCCTCCAGGACCCAGCTGCAGGCCCTGAAAGCCTGCCTGCCTCTCAGGTTGTTTGTACATTTATAATGTGGCACAAAAGTGCTGCTATGGAAGAGACAGTCTCTACTTGAAACCGGCAGAAGCTTGATGGGAATAAAGACTCTGGAAAGGTCACAGAGGAGGGAAAAAGGGTTCTTTCTTCTGTGGCTATGGGGGTTTATTGTTGCTGGTTCCCAAACTAGAAAAGGAATAGCAGGAGATTAATAATTGAAATTGAAGTGTTCCTATTGCTGGTTTTCTAAACTATTTGAGGGTTATGCTTTCCCTAGAGTCATCATGCCTGTAAACAACTAGGAAGACAGAGGGATTTAACACATCCTGAGAAAATGCCTACTCCAGGCAAGAACTCTACTAAATAGACTCGGTTCTAACTGTATCCTCACACAATCCAATAGAGGCTAAAAGTTCTGAAAAGTAAGATACCAAAAGCATAAGCTCGATTCAATCCCCACTTTCTCTGATTTGAGTGTCCTGCCATGTGGTCCAGTTTCAAAGATAAAACGAACGAGTTTTGATTCACTATTCAAATGAAACAACAAGGTAAACAATAGTTATGCTTTCTTATTAACAAATGTGCAACAAAAACACAGGCAAAACTACTACAGACGATGCATCGTAAAATTCTTTCCAGGGAAGATGATTCAGAATCTTGTTTCTCGCTTTGCATCTTGGTGGCCAGGTGTCTTCCGGTCCATCTGATGAGGGACTTCAGCATGCCAGTGTTTACAAGTCTGAATGTGAGAGGTTCTTTGGTTTCCTCCACACTGATCAACAAGCCACATCTCAGGTAAGTGAGACATAGTTAACTTGGAATTTAGGTCTCTCTAATTGGGAATCCAGAGTTACAGACCCCTGTGATTGACCTTTGCACTACATGCTGAAAAAGCCTTGGTAAGCAAGTTGATGGAGAAATAAAAATCACAAGGCAAATGTTTAACCGTCTAAGAAAATACCCCCCTTTATTACAAGAAGTTTAACTTGATCAGTATCGTCACTGAAAACTAATGTGATATTTATAAGCCGACTCTTAAAGACAGTACTAGAAGACTGTTACACTTTGCCACTTATTAATTCATATTATCAAATATGCTTTGTTTCAAAAACAGCACACCTGTCTAGATTTCTACATTCCAGCCTTCACTGGGTATCTGAGTCACACTCCAATTGAGAAATTCCAGCTAAAAAGTCTCATGTGTAATTAGACTTCTGAGAAGAATCATGTGGAACTATTAGGAGGAGAAATCCCTCTTTTGGAGAAGTCTGTAAGAAAAGTCCTGTTCATTTAAGACCACATACACACACACACACACACACACACACACACACACACACACACAGAGTCCCTGGGTTCTGGTGGAAATATGACAAAAGTCAGGTTCACTGAATCCACAGATTGTCACTGGGGGTCAAGGGAGAGGTCACTGAAGTGTGGGCCACACTCAGCACTGTGAGTGAGTGTAGGTCCTGGAAGCATAGACCTTGACTATGGAGGTCATTTCTCTGTCTCATAGCTTGCCTAACAGTCTCTCTCAAAAAGACCAGACAGGCCTGAGCTCTGGGCTGAGTGACTCTGGGTTGGTGGGGAAGTAACCCTTGCCTGAGCAAGACAGGAAAAGAATTCTAAAGATGTAAGAGATGCTCCCAAAGAAGAAAAAAATCTACAAACAAAAGAACAATTAAGAGAACCCACGGACAAGGCTCAAGGAAACCCAGCATGGAAAGGAGGTGACAAATTAGGTTGCTGGGATAGAGGAGGGCTGGAAAGTAAAACCCCCAGAGACCTCTGAGCTCCACAGTCCTACCTACAGTTAACACTTTACACACCTGTAATTCCTTTTCCCACACAATCACTAAAAGAACAATGTCCTAGGACCAACTGTGCTGGGTCTTACTTAGCCCCCAGGGCTAGCCTACATTCCTCATGGATTTCAAGAGAAATCAACATAATCGATGAAGTTCCCAGGGTGGTTTTGTTCAAAGTTGACAAAATACATTCTGACCCACCTCACCAGCCTCCTGGAAGAGGAATTTTTATTCCTCTATTACAGTTATGAATTCAATGCCAAGTTCTTTCTAAAATGCTCACCCTGAGTGTCCAGCAGAGGGAGTCTCAAGGAGGTACTTAATAAAGAGAAAACTGTTTCATTTTAACACTCTAGACAGTGGGAGCTTTGACTGCAGCCCCCCTCCCCTAGACACAGATGAACAATGAATGCCCGACATGGGCTCTCCTACATGTTCACATCCCCACTGGCATGTTCCAGTCTACGTGCTGGAGTGATCTGAAATTTTGTTTTGTTGTGTGGAACGGTTAAATAGACCTTGTGTTCTTCGGAATCAAAGAGGAAAGCCCCTGGAATAACATTTCTCTGTTGCTTTCTAAACAGCCCCTTTGTTTCTAAGAGACTCTGGAAAAAAATATTTACAGTCCATAGGTTATTTACAGCCTCGTTATTCAGAGCTTGACTGGTAACTTTAGTCCATGCAGAAACCTAATTCATTTAGAGCCCTGGAACTAATAACAGATTTTCTTTTCAGATAAGTTTTTTTTTTTTTTTAATCAGCCTCTCCTAACAGAGATAAAACTATTAATGAGATCCCTGTTTTACTCGGCCCAAAAGTTCCCCGGGTTTATAGGATTACAATCTCCCCTAGCCCCTCCTCTTGGTTCCTGGCAAACCCGTTTCCCTCTCATTTGCGATTTCATACACAGAATATCTGAACAAAACCGAAAGAAAGCCAGATGGACCCACGCTAAAAGTATGTAAAGAGCTGCTATTTCAATGATTTCACGAGAGAAACATTTTCACGAAGAAATAACTGAAAAAAATCTGGCACACTTTGGTTGAAAAATACCCCGTACTACAAGCACACAAAACCCCACAGAAGTGTAAAAACTTAGTTGATTCCGGCTTGATTTTCTCGCTGCAAGCTGACGGAACTGACTGAAGAGAACCGAAAGAGTGCGCGAGGCAGCTGTATCGCCTTACCTTTTCTTTCTTCTGAAGACAGTCAAATGGGAAAAAAAAAATCAGCCAACGCCAGGTGAAGGTGCGCAGCACCGATCTACCCAGGCCGAGCCACAAAACCTTCTTTCGCACCCCCTCCCCGCCCCCCAAAAAGCCAAACTACATTCTCCCTTCCACACGCCAACTGCGGGGAGATTTTGAGCCTATTTCATTGTTCTGCCTGGGTCTGAAATGGACTTTTCATCTCAACCCTCTCTCATCGCTTGGCCCCTTTCAATCGGATTCCACAGCCGCCGCCGCCACCACCACCACCACCCCCCAAAAATCGGAGGCTCGGGAAGAATAAAGGAGTGTGGGGTGGGAGTGGAGATGTTTGGAAAGGGGAGCAGAGAGGACGGACAAGTAGAAAGGAGATCGTTTAAAGGTAATGGGGGAGGACCGCATCACCTTCATTTATCACAAATAAACAGAAAGCAGTCACGGATCCGTCTTTTCCCACACGCCGCCCCCATTTCTTTTCTTTGGGCAGCAGCCCACCGGCACACACCCCCCAGCCGCCTTCTCTGCCCTGGAAATAAGATCCTGCTCCAAGCCGGCACCGGTCCCGTCTGGGCCCGGGATGGGGGCACCCGGGAGGGTCGCGAGCCCCCAGGACCAGGGCCCGGGGCTGCGGCCGGGGGCTGCCGGGCGAGGGGCCGCGGGCAGAACAAAGCTACGGGGGCCGCGGCCGGCCGAGCGAGCGGGGGGATCGCGGGCCGGACGCCCCTTACCTTCGTACACGGGGGCCATCGGGGCCGGGGTGTCCGCGGTTCATGGCAACGGAGAAGGGAACGCGGCGCGCGAGCTCGGCCCCCTCAGCCTCAGTGGGAATCTGCCATCTTGAGCCTGTGTCTCCGCTCTCGGCGCAGCCCAGGCCGCCAGCGCCCGCATCACCGCCTCACTTGGCCGGCGCCGGGGGAGGGGGCCGGGCGGGCGCGTCGCCGCCACCGCCGCCGCCGCCGCCGCCGCCGCCGTAGCCGCGGCCCGGGCCCTGCGCGGGGGGCTCGGCCGGCCCGGGGCGGCTAAGGCGCCGAGGCCAAGGGCCGGGCGGGTCCGCGAGGGCGGGAGCCGGGGCGGGCTGCGGCGGCCAGGGCCCGGGCCGGAGCTCAGCTCCGCATGGCTGTGAGGCGGGGGCGCCGGCAAAAGTTGCCCGTGAGGAGCAGGGGGAGGGGGCGGGGGCGGGGCGGCGCGGCCGGGCGCGAGCGGGCGGGCGGGCAAGCGCGAGCGAACGAGCCGGGAAGAGCCCCAGGGAGTCCGCGCGCAATCGAGCGCCGATGGCACGGATGCGAGGCGGGGAGGGCCGAGCCGAAGGGCAGAGCGGGGCGTCGGCGGGGGCCGAGCGCGGCCCGAGGGGAGCCGAGCGGCCGTGCGAGCCGGGCTGGGCGAGAGCGCGGTGCGCTGGCCCGCAGCCGCCGACCGGAGCTCCGCGGCGGAGGCGACCACAACTTTGTGTGTGCGTGCTTGGGAGTGCGCGCCTGGGTGGGTGCGCGCGCGCCGGCCGGGCCGGGGAGCGCGAGCCGCTGCCGCCGACAGCCGTCCCACTGCCGGGCAAAGTGTCTTCGCCCCGGCGGGTGCGGGCTCCGTTCTAGCCGACACGCGGGGGGGGGGGGGAATGACTGGAGGGAGTGGGCGCGTCGTCCTCCCCGGAGAATGTCGCGGGAGCTCCCTGCACGGCTCGGGGAAAACGCAACGTCAGGATGGACGCCTGATCCTGATGTTTGGAGAGCCCTCTCCTCCATCATCCGGGTGGGAGGGTCCCACCTAGCGGCTCCTGGGTTTGGCTTTTTTCTGCTCACTCGGGCCGGAGCAGTTGTTTAAACTCTCCAAGCCTGGATCCCATCCCCGGTTTGCCTCTCCAGCTCGCTTCTGAATGTCTGCACAGGACGCCCTGCCTTTGCCTCCAACTTACGAAAACTTGTTGAGTCCTGATATATGAATAGTTCATAAAAGAAATTAAGTGGGTGACAACAAAGCTTCTGAAAAGCCAACAAAATATTAGAATCCAGCAAAAAAATATTAGAGTCCATTACCCTGAGGAAGGTCGACTGTTGTCTCATAAACCCTTTATTTTCAGGTATGAATACTGGACACCTGATGTAAATTGTATTTCCTACCTGTAAATCATAGGTCCAAAACAGTTTAGAAGCTACCTTGAGGGTGGGGATGTAAAATGATGGCCTCTAACTCTGCAGAACTTTCTTTAAAACAAGCCCATTGTTTTCTTGTCTTTTTAAGACCATTGTTTTCTCACTCTTTCCAGCTCCTGTGCTCATCCTCCTCCTCCCATAAATAAAAGACAACCTAGCTCCTGCACACACTTAGCTGGCTTTGTTACTGGAAAATGAGTTTCTCTTCAACTTGGGATGGTCCTTGACCGCCATCTTCTTTGCCTCAATATTTCACACCACATTTCACTAGTGCTTTCCTTAATCTAATGTTCTTCACGTTGTAGACTCCTAGGCGACCATTGGTAAGGGGAACCTCAGGGGATCATCTGGGCCTACCTTGCCGTTTTTTGCAGTCCAAGGAAAGAAGCCCACAATAGTAAAGGATATTATCCAGTGATACAAAGTATTGAACCTTAACCCTTAGATCTTTAGGCCCCTAGCTGATCTTCCTTCACACCCTTCATTTGTCCCTTCCTTTCGATCTCCTTGTAATCCTTAACTGGTGTTCATGGCCAGTTGCTCCTAAATACTGCTGCTCTCTCAAATGGAGCGGTTCTGGCCAGTCCATGCTCCTACTTCTATCCTCTAAAGACTCGCCTTCATCTAGTGCTAAGTCTCTTAATTCCTTGGCTTTTAGTCAAGACAGACAGGTTCCAACTTACCTCTCCTAGGACATGATTTCAACAAATCACTGCCTCTCCAGCCCAACTGGTTTACCTGTGGTCCTCTGCCAACCTTGCTCATCTATGCCTTTGCCCAAAATGTCACATTCCCACAAGTGGTGTCTTCTCTCTTTAAAGAATTCCTACCTCCCTGCGGGTTGGCGCATTTCCTCCATAAAACAACCTAAATAATGTGAAGAAGACAAGCCCGGGTTCAAACCCAAGCTCTCCCACTTGGCAAGCGTATGAACATGGTCTCCTTGTCTGACCTCACTGAGCCTGGTTTCTACATCTTAATTATAATAAGAATATTAATATGAATATACGCTCCCCTGTACTCATCAGTTTCTACCCCGCCTTTACCACATAGATATGCAATTGCTTGTTGCTTCCTCTGCCTCTTTCCATGCTGGTCAACAGAACTCTCTCCATCCACTCATGGCACTGAATACATGATGAAATGCAGCTAGTGACTGGGGAACTAAACATTGATTCTAATAGCCATGGGTGGCTAGTGGCTACCATGTTGGGCAGTGTATCTCTACCTATAAGCTCAACGAGGGCAGAAACCACACAGGTCTTAACATCTTATCCCTAGCAACTACTCATTGCCTGATACAAGTAGGCAATGGGTGGTAATGACACCTTATTTTGTCCTCACCTGTATCAGCACAGTGCTTAGGAACTTGCCTTTTTTTTTTTTTTTTTTAAAGTGTTTCATACAGTACTCACCACTGCTTCTGAGGTTAGATTCAAGAGAATTTGTTTAAATAGTAGGGGTTCAAGAAGAGGTAATGATTACTATTCCAAATACCTCCCTGTGACCAGCCCTACTGATTTTCATCCTTTCTTTCCCTGGGATGACCCTCCTTTGGGTGTAAATATTCTACCCCACACCTGTACTGGCAGCTCCTTGGGGCAAGCTCTCCAGCACGCTTGCTAGGACAGCCTTCACCTCAGTACTTGTCCCTGACTAGTAACGGCCTCTAACGCCATCCAAGATGCCGGTGGGCAGCAGATAATCTGGGTAGTCTTACTCTCTGCTATTCTCTGGAATGCCTCCCAGATAGACAGACACACATGTGTGCATGTGCAAGCGTGCACACAGGCACACACACTATGCAATAAAATGAAAGTGGCTTGTTTTATCTGAAAACATTCTGATGTTCCTTCCTATGGGAAAGCAGACACTGTGGGCAAAGAAATGGAGTCTCGAGAAAGAAAAGCACCTCCTTTTTAGGCCACTGTGACCAGAGCTGTCTCTTATGGATGCAAAACAGTTGAAGAAAAAACGAAAAACCAAACAGTCTAGCTAGTATTCTTGGTATCAAATAGATGGGAAAACTGTGTTGAAATGAACTTCAATTTTACAAACCTCCAGACTGAGCAGCGCTAGTCATCTCTTTCCCCTGTAGTGGCCGCAGTCAAGTAGGTACTAGGCATAAGCTAACTACAAAGTGCCACTGTGGGAAGGCATGGGAACAGGAGAGATGCTCTGAGATGGTGGCCTGCAGAGCACCAGTGTCTGAACCGTGGGGAGAGGAGAAAGAGTGCCTGTGGATGAAAGGGCAGAGAGACAAGTGGACAGTTAGGCAGACAGGCAGGCAGGCAGGGAGACAGGGAGACAGGCAGGCAGACAGTTAAGGAGACAGGTAGAAAGACAGTCAGGGAGACAGGCAGGAAGACCGGCAAGGAGAGGTAGGACTACAACACCTAGAAGAACAAAGGGCAAGATGATGTGCAGTACTATCTGGTTCTAAGAGCACCATGAGAGAAGATGGAAAGGTCTGTATAGATTCATTTGACAAACACATAAGATGTTTAGAAGAGAAAAAAATAAGGCAAGAAAACTAGCAAGGAGTTGGTGATCATCTTCTTTTTAAAATACACTTTCCTTTAAAAAACAAAGTGTTTGTTTTATTATGTGTGTTTAAACAATTTCCCTTTGTGTATATGTGTACATTTCATTTATGCCCGGTGCCCAAGGATGTCAGAAGAAGGGGGTCTGTGCTGACTAGTTTTATGTCAACTTGACACAAACTAGAGTCATCAGAAGGGAGCTTCAATTGAGGAAATGCCTCCATAGTATTGGGCTGTAGACAAACCTCTAGGGTATTTTCTTAATTAGTGACTGATGGGGAGGGCCCAGCCTATGGTGGGTGGTTCTATCTCCGTCTGATGGCTTTGAAGATGCTGTGATGTGTTTTCACAACTGTAGGTATAAATACAGAATTTGTCCCATAAGCAACAGGATGCTGAAATGAGGCTCAGGCTTGCCCACATTTCTAGCTCCTGAGAGAGTAAAGGTTTGATTCAATTTGCTGAAAGCTGAGTTAAGAAGACATAGCTGTGGGCTGGACAGATAACTCAGTGGTTAAGAGCACTCGCTACTCTTGCAGATGACCCAGAGTTCTCGTTATCCACATGGTAGTTAAAGACCATCCATCACTCTAGTTCCAGGGAATCTAACCCTGTCTTAGTTAAGGTTATTATTGCTGTTATGAAACATAATGACCAAAGGCAACTTGGAGAGGAAAGGGTTTATTTCACTCACAGCTCCATACAACAGATCAAAAGTAATGAGGGCAGAAACTCAAGACAGAGCAGGGACCTGGAGGCAGGAGCTGATGCAGAGGCCATGGAGGGGTGCTGCTTACTGGCTTGCTTCTCATGGCTTGCTCAGCCCGCTTTCTTCTACAGAACACAGGCCCACCAGCCCAGGGACAGAACCACCGACCATAGGCTGGGCCCTCCCCATCCATCACTAATTAAGAAAATACCCTAGAGGTTTGCCTAATACTATGGAGGCATAGTCTTTAGGATACATATACATATACTCCCCCCAAGGTCTTTGGAGCAGGGGATCTGTGTGAGTTGCATCTTGTTCTGACTTAGTATCTGTTATTCTTGTTTTCCTGACAGCTTCTTATTTCTGAGTCTGAACCTGTGGTCTATCTAGTAGAGATGGGCCTAGAGGAAGCAGGCCACACTCTCAAAAGTCACCTCGGTGAGCAAGTGAGATAGCTTCATTTGTAACGTGCTTGCCTTGCAGCATGAGGACCTCAGTCAGATCCCTAAAGCCCACAAAGCAAAAGAAGCTGGGTGTGTTAACACTCATTTGTAATCCAGTCAGGCGGATCCCTGGGGCTCACGGGCCAACAAACTAGTCTGCTTGGTGAATTCCAGTCTGTAACAAGAGAACTATCTCAAAAACAAGCAAAGATGGAAAAAAGGGAGGGAGGGAGGGAGGGAGGGAGGGAGGGAGGAAAAGATAGAGGAAGAAGAAAAAGTTAAGGTAAGGGAGAAACTTCTGAGGAGTGACACCTGAGGTTGTCCTCTGACTTTATACATAGATGTGGGCACACTCACACAGAAACACACAAATCAAACCTCTACTTTGGTCTTGTTTGTATCTGTTTTCTTTCTGGCATTGTGCCTGTCTCTTTTTCTTTTTATCTTTCCACACATTCTTCATTTCATCTACTCCTCTTTTCTGTTTTTTTTCCAAATCATAATATAACCCAATTTTGTTTTTACCATTGTCTTATTAAGTTTTTTTCCCGTATAGTTTTCCTTAATAAATTCATTTGTATTTCTGCTTTCAACTGTTGCTTGGTTTCAATGATCTTTTTAAAGAGAGTGGTATTTAATAATGACACTTAAGTGACAAATATCACGCCCACAGAGAATTTTGAAAGAGTAGATGGTGCATTCAAATGAGCAATGATAGCAGCTATAGCTTTAAGGGCAAAGGGTAGACCAGAGTGGAGCCTTGGCAGGGCAAAGGGGATGTGACTGTAGGACAGACACAAGCAGCCTCAGAGGACTTGCATGGACAAGGCCAGAGTGACAGAGAAGCAGCACTCATTTTCTGCTCTGTTTATAGGAAAAACAACAACAACAAGAAGAAACAAGAAGCAGACAGACATCTGGGCAGGGCTGTGGGTAAGGCAAGGTGATGCCCAAAGAGCGTCCAGCTGAAAGGCGCTAAGGAGAATGAAATGACAAAAATGTTAATTCACCAATGCATGAGAAAGAAGCTGAACCAAAAGGCGCACAGGAAGGCAGAGCAGTTTTCCATGAGGTTGCAGGAATGGTGGGCTGGGGGCGGACTTGTCCATAAGAAGTACTTCTGAGAGTTAACAGGCCCTGCAGAGGACTTCCTGTGATGGTGGTGGAGTCCCTTGCATCCATGCAGCTCCTGCTGAACTTGGGCAGAGGAGGGATCCAGAGACGTTTGAAAGGAGGAAGTAGCAAGAAAAGAAGGTTGAAGAAAGATCTTTATAAGGCCAACGCATCCTGTTCAATCAAGCCAGCCTGGCCCAGGGTGAACCAGAGGGCCTGAGCAGCACTGTGCAGCATGCTTATATTGCACTTTTCCCCCTGCTGACATGGAGGGGCTGGCCCTTGTGGCAGAGGACTGTTGGACTGACACTGACCTGCAATTGTTAGTGACCTCTTCAATGCAAATCCCAGGGTCCTTCCTCAGCTCCTCCCCTGCTGGATCTCCTAGGCAAACATCAGTTAGACTGTCTGTCACTCTCCTCTCCCTGCAAACTGTTTCAAACTTCCCTTCAACTTTCCTGGTCATTTTCTTCTCTCTCTGTCTCTGTCTCTGTCTCTGTCTCTGTCTCTCTCTCATACATACACACACACACACACACACACACACACACACACACACACACACAGCCAGCACACGCACACACACACACACACACACACACACACACACACACACACACACACGGCACGCACGCGCATACACACACACACATACACACTCACACACACACACTACTTGAGAAATTTAATTCATTAGCTGTCCTATGACTGCTTATTTTGTGCTAAATCTCTATATCAAGAGGTGAGAGTTTAGAAGTCACAGCCCTGGCTTTGGAGGTGCTGAAGTTCAAAGAAAAACCATCAGTGAAAGAGCACAATACAGTTTGAAAAGCGCAGTCATGACGGGGGATACCTGTGGGCTCAAGGTAGCTCCAAGGGATGAATGGCAGAGTGTGCTTGGAGGCAGGGGTGACATCTGCGCCCAGCCTGTGAATTCTGGCAGAGGACAGCAACATAGAAAAGTCTGTGTGACCAGGATCTGTTCAAAATGAGAATACTGCCAAACAGGAAACTGGAGTGGGGGGGGGGGCTCTGTGGTTGAGAAGGACACTGGGGACATTGTGCCAAGATGAGGAACCTGGACTGTGTCGGATATGCACCAGGTGTAGGGAGAAAATGAGTGTGATTCTGAACATGTTGAGTTCAAGGTTTGTGGGATATTCAGACAGGGGTGCTCAGCTGCAGGTGGGTGTTAGTGCCTGGAGTTCAGCCAAGGAATTTTCAGGGGAGAGAGACTGTTTTGAGTCATGTGTGTATAATAAATTGCTAATCCACAGGAGGGGGGTGGGGAAGGAGCAGCAGGGTGAGATCACACAGGGAGGTTATATGGTTTTGTTTGTCAAAGTTGTGACCCTTGAGTCACCTGCATCAAAACCCCACAGGAGATAACTAAAGAAGAAGGATCTAGGCCATGCACGGAGCCCACCGACTCAGGAATCCAAGGGTGGTACCTGGATTACCATTTTAAATTACCCTGTCTGGCATAGATTTACTTCGTGATACTATGTAGCCAGTTCCTTTGAGGGGAGGTAAGATT
This sequence comes from Mus pahari, assembly GCF_900095145.1. Classification (NCBI taxonomy): domain Eukaryota; kingdom Metazoa; phylum Chordata; class Mammalia; order Rodentia; family Muridae; genus Mus; species Mus pahari. Next base: position 58,266,450 of record NC_034591.1, read on the forward strand.
CACTGCTTTCTTTGCTCATCCTTGATGTACTACATCTACATAAGCTCTTCTGCTCAGCCCCCTCTGTCTTGACAAGCTTCTGCATTTGTTCTTTAGGCTGATCTTTGTACTGATGGACTTCCTAGCTCCCACCCCGCATTCCAGCAGCCTCTAGAAACCTCTATCAAATGGAACTCATCTGCTTGTCTTGGAGAACCACCATCCTCTCAGGCTTCCACAGCCATCTCAGATGCACAGTACTGCCCCACTATTTCTCTTCTTACAGGTCCTCCCCCTAGGGCACAGTCCACCTCCCTACTGCTAGCCCCACTAAGACTGGACCCTAACTCCAGTCTTTTTTTTTTTTTTCTTGAATACATATAACTTGTTGATAAAAATTCTCTTTCTGCAAGCCACGCCATTGCTCTGAGATGTTGAGTCATTGCCTTGCCTGCTCAGTAAACCTTAATTGCCTTAACCAGACACTTTAATCTTATTTCCATCTGCCCCAAACCCACCTTCCAATCTTGTTCTCCCCTCTTGCCCAACCTGTGTCCTGAACAGGGGCCACACACCCCTCAGTCCCTGCATATACTCTCCTGTCTGTTTTCTTCATCCTTCCAAACCCAGTGAAAGTTCTTTCAGGAAGCCTTGCCTGGCACCTCCACCTGCATCCCAGCAGCTCACCTTTGGTCTCCTCAAAGCACAGGCTGATTCCATTTTTGCCATCCCATCCCATGTAGGAATAGACTTCTCTGTTTCATTTTAAAATGCTTTATCTTCCCCTCTCTGAAAACAGCTGAACAAGAATGGAACATGGGCATATGTAGGGCTCCACTCTATCACTCCCAACTAGAGGACACTATGAAATTTATCTAAGCCTCAGTTTTCTCATCTGTGGAATGGGATAATGATGTCTGCACTGGTAGAACTCGACAGAGGACAAAAGCACTTTGTGAGTGCCTTTGTGAAGTGCTGTGGTGTCGGATATGAAGGAGGAGTTTAACAAGCACGTTGCGTTCATGAAAAAAGTACATTTCAGAACCATCTTTAAAGTGTGACCTGTGAACACAGACTGTAAGTGATTGAACACAAGGAAGAATTTAGTCTTGGGACCACTTGCTTTCAGTTTAGCTAAGGTTCACATATTTCCACAGCTTCAAAGTTTCAGGATTCTTTTTGCTTAGTTTCCTGGAGCTTTTTCTCTGTGGAGCAGACCCATGAGCTATGCCACTTGGGTTGTATTTGAACAGCAATGTGCCTGCCCCAGGAGTGATAATCTAAGTCAATTTGGAAAAGCAATCTTGTTACAGTGGCAGCTGCGTAGTGGCCTGTTTCTAGCCTGGAGGTAAAAGGTGAAATTTGAGGCTACTGGGAAAGCAGTTTTGATAAGACTATTCCCTAGGAAGAGACTGCCTCCCCCCACCCCACCCCCACTTCTCCAGCCTGTCATAGTAGGGTGGGATACTGAGTTGTTGCTGGAGGATTAAAGAGTCAAAGGGATGGGAGTGAGATGAGCCAGCCTTGAAAGTGCTGATCTCCGATCTGATTGACAGAAGACGCCTCTCCCTCCGTGACTGTTTCTGTCACAGAACAGCCCCTCCTCACAGCTAATAGCATCTTAATTTATTTAAGAAATCAATTTTGTCATTTCTTGATAGTATTTTTATCACAGTTGACATATAGCTCTTTAAAAATATTTCTACAGCCTCAAAGTGTAAAAAAAAAAAAATAAATACATAAAAAGGAATTTTTTTTTAGAGGAAACAAAGGATCCTTTGTCACAGAATTCCGAAGATTTTTTTTGCTATATGTGTGAGATGAATTGGAATTTTAAATAATTTGCAATATGGCAATATCTTCCATTCACATTCCATTTGCCCTGGGTGGTACTTAATCAGCAGTCAGAGGTGCCAATTTGCTTATCTTTTCTTTAGGAGACAGACACTGCCTGGCTGATTTGAGCTAGTTTATTTTATCTCCTTGAGGTGGATTCTTAAATAGAAAGCAGAACAACAGAAAGATCCCCCTCTCTCTCTTTCTCCCCACCCCCTCTCTCTTACACACACACACACACACACACACAACACACCACACACCACACACTTTCTTGATCCTTCTGAATTTATTTCATTGATTCCCAACATTGGCTGCATGTTACCCCAGCAGTCCTAGCACCCATGAGGAGAAGAAAGAAAGATTAAGACTCAGAGGCTAGGACTGGGGTAATAATGCAGAGGTAGAGGAACTGCGGCATCTACATGATGTCCCAGGTTCAATACCCAGTACCACCCTGATCGCACACACCCCCACCTCCAATTTTGAGTCTAGTTTGTGTTATGTAGAGAATTCCAGACCAATCTAGACAATATAGTGGGATCTTGTCTTAACAAAATGAAAACAAGCCTTTGGATGATAAGTACTTTGAGAGTAGAGAGGGTGAGGAAGCTTGAAGGGTGAAATGAGCTGGTAAGCAACAAGATGTCACTATAGGGCACCTGACTCTGAGCCAGGCAATGGCTTGAGGATGGCCAGGGAAAGAGTGTTCTAGAAACTTTGGCCCATGGGGCATTATAGGTAATGCCTTTCCTGTCCACCCTATTTTTATCACTCCTGCTATCCTCTACTTGAACCCATTTTTCTTTTCCTATTATTGGTAACCCTTGTTTTGTTTTGAGAGAAAGGGTCTCAGACAGAGCTCTGTCTAGAACTGTATAGCTAGGGATAACCCTGAGTTCCTGATCTTCTGGGTGCTGAGATTACAAACTTCAAAGGGATACTTTTAAATGAGGGAAATAAAAGGCATAGTATGGTTGCAAAAGAAACTGTCTATTGACATAGTTACTAAGTATCTGTTTATTGATACACTAAAGAACAAGATCTACTCAGATGCCCAATAGCTACAAAGTAGCAATGAGTAGAAACAATAGTTCAAGATATCTGTAACAGATGCCAAAGAGATTTAAAAAAAAAAACAAAAAACTGTGATTGCTGGTAACAAAGTTATAGTTAGTCTTCTCATAGGATGGCAAACTCAACCTAGAGGTTTTAAGGTCAATGAAAAGAAAAATGTCCCTACCCCCTGTATATTCAAATTCATAGGGCCCCCTGATTGCTAATCTATGAGCCAACCCTTGTGAATCTGGGACTCTAAGATATGGAAATCTCATCTTAAACCACAATGCCACACACCTATAATCCTAGCACTTGGGAGCCTGAAGCAATAACATCACTTTGAGTTCAAGGCCGGCCTGCGTTACATTAGTCCAAGGCGTCTAGACTATGTGGCAAGACTCTGTGTTAAAAAAGAAAAGCAAAACCCTGTCTCCAAAAAACAAACAAACAAACAAAAGCTAAATTCTATTCTTATCCTAGTTCCCTGGGTGTGTGTTTGTTTGTTTTAGGTTTTTGTTTTGGTTGTTGTTTCTCTGTATAGACTTAATAGTCTTCTAACATCATAAATTACTTACTTATTTCTTGGTTTTAAATTTCATCTTTTTATTGTTCCTATTAAGATGTGAGTTCCGTGCAGTATCTGGCTGTTCTGCTCACTGGATGTGATGACTACAGAGAAGACTCTGTAGCATCTATATCATTTGGCTCATTTGTTAACTTTTCTGTGACTTCAGTTTTTATTTTGCTTGTTGTTGTGTTTTATTTTACTTTTCTTTTAAAATTTATTAGTCATTAGAGGGTTTACGACATGCCTGATCCTGTGATTTGTATGTTCTAGTGTTCCAGTTGGGGGCAAAAAGACAAGTGAACACAGTTTATAGCCAAGATATCGAGATTGTGCTCTGATGAGCCAATGATAAGGCACAAGATACAGGGGACCCTGCAGCCCACCAAGTTCACTCTTAGCATACTGCCACAGTCAAGGGAAAAGGTCATCCCACTGAACTTCGAATAAATCCCCCCCCACCTCCCTCTCTCCCTCTCTCCCTCCTTTTTCTCCACATCTGGAACAATACCAAGGAGGATCTAAACTCACAACACATGCCAAGAGTTAGGAAATCTCCTATTTTCCACCCCCAGCTATCCCAGGGCTTCCTCCTGTGGATTAAATTAAACTCTCACCCTTTTTCTAGGGGTGAAGAAATTGGGCAGGGTAAGGATTTAAGGGTTCTTTTTGGTGGTTAGTGGAGAAGGCGGCTGTGGCCACCCTCTTACGCTGATTTTGCTCACACCCAGGAGCACACAGGACAGGAACATTGTAGAGGGAGTGACATGGAAACCAAAGCCTTAGTGTCAGGGAGGAAGATCGTTCCCAGCAGCAGCTCTGTGGAGTCAGAGGTCACAGGGCTCAGCTGAGGGACATTCAGTCTGACTAGAGCATAAGGGCTGACCAGGAGGCTGGTGAGAGAGGCTGAAGGGAAAGGGGGAGGAGGGAGGAGGGAGGTCAGAGAGGAGCAGGGTGTAGCAGGCAAGGCTTCCTAAACCAAGTCCAGGAGCTGAGATTTGCTCAGAGATAATGGGAAGTTAAGGAGCCACCAGATCAGCTACAGGTGGCTAAGAACTTTTACTGGCTGCAAAGAGGCCTATATCGAGGAGACAATATGAGGGGGCCATTGTGATGGTAAGGGACAGTAGAAATTGCTAGTTTCAAAAGACATGTGTGTGCCAGAGGCCAACCTTGAGTGTTGTTCCTTAGGAGCTGTTCCCTCTTGTTTTTGAGACAAGGTCTCTTACTGAACCTCAAAGCAGGGAGATATTATGAGCTTTATCTGATGTGTTTATTTGTTTATTGTTGCATGTGTGTAATATGTGTGCACACAGGTGTACACATCACAGATTATGTGTGAATGTCAGAGGACAAACAAAAGAGTCAGTTTTCTCCTTCCTTGGTTAGCTCAGGGGATGGAACTCAGTCAGGTTCTCAGGCTTGTAGAGCAAGGGCCTTTACCTGCCGAGCCTTCTTGCCAGCACTCTTCCTGTATACTTTAGATCATCTCTGGATTACTTACCCTAATAAAATGTAAATGTTGTATGAGGAGCCATTATACTAGACTGTTTAGGAGAAACAATGACAGGCTCAATGTAGCTTCAGTTAAAAAGAATCCCGATCAAGGATCCAGGATCCTTAGCTATAGAAGACTGACTGCCCATACACACAGACCATCCAATACAGTGCACTGGTACCCTCCTGCAGAGAATGGGCCTTGGTTACCAGCTCCATATCCTCCAGAGACCAAAGGTGCAGCACAGAAACAGGACCAGTGCCCCTGGCCTGTGCCTTGGCTCTCTACCTCGCTGCAGAACTGCCGAATACATGTCCCCAAACCTAAGGATGGCAGGGCTGGAATCATTCATTCTTGGATTTTAGACCTGTTCCCCTTCCTCTTTCTTTTTCCTTCCTCCTCTTTTTTCTCCTCTTTCTCCTACTATCTTCATTTTTTTTTTTTTTTTTGGTAAACTCTTCCTATGTAATCCAAGATGGATTCAAACTTGTGATCCTCCTGCCTCAGCTTCTGAGTACTAGGATTGCAGTCGTGCACTACTACATCTGGCAAAACCAATCATGTTCAAAGTGAAGTCTAACTTTTGAAGTGACTTCCTGCCTCCAAAATGCCTACATTTCAAGACTGTGATTGTAGAGCAAGTGCACAGTCCCCAAGGATTGTGGACTCTTAGGCCACTACCCCAGGGAGCTGCCTTGCCCAATCCACTTGCTCTTTTGAGAAGCAGAGAGACGGGTGACAGTACAGAAGAGGACGGGGATACTGACTGCAGTGTGCAGCACTGCCAGGAATGGCTGTGGGGGTTGGGGTGAGATGAGAAAAACTAGGCGGATTTAGGGGTTAAGACTGGAAATGCAGAAATGAACTTAGCTTCCAAATACCCATGCCCAGGAGAGAGATGGCCTTGCCCAGACAGCAGAGAGCTGTTAAGCAATAATGGGTGCAAAGTAGGACCAGATAGTATACTGGCCCTGAATTGGGCATGACTTTAGTGCCAGGGAGTGGAATTTGAATTTAATTCAATAAAGCAATAGAGGGACAGTGACTATTTCTGAACAGGAATACAAGTTGAAAGAGACACCAAACTGGGAAGAAATGGTTGGAAAAAAACTTTAATGTTTTAAGTCTGAGTAAGAAGTCATTTTATCATCAAAAGAGATGTCTGATTCCCCATCTCTACTTCTGTGTATGTGACAACCGTTGATTTGCTCATCAAGGGTCCTGATGTGATCATGTGTCATTCCTTCCTGCCTCAGCACCCCATCAGGCATTTACCCTTGTTCTTTCTTCAAAACAAAACAAAGCAAATGTTTTTTTAATCCTTTGAGAATTTTATACAATGTATTTTGATCATATTTACCCTAACTACTCCCAGATCCATTCCACCTCACTGACCACTCCCAACTCTGATTCCCTCCCCACCAAATCCTATTTGTACTACCCATATACTCATGGACACAGGGCCATCCGCTGGAGAATGCTTAATCTGCCATGGGCCATAGCCTTAAAAAAGAAGAAAAACAACAAAACAAAACAAAATAAAACAAAACAACAACCACTCCCAGCTCACCCAGAAATCATCACTTCAATAGCTCTTTAGCTAGGGGTTGGACCTTGTTAGTCCCCCTCCCTCATGTTAGAATGTTAACTGTCTCTATCCTGTGCAGCTGCTTATGAGTTCACCAGTGGCCCTATTATATCTCAAGATCCTGTTTAGCTCTGGTCCCCCTTACCTTGTAGTTCTTACAGCCCTTCCACCCTCCTCCTCTGTAATGGTCCTTGAGTCTTAATGGTTAGTGGTGGTCATAAAGATGTTCCGTTTGATGCTGAGCACCACTGACACTTATTCTCTGTACTTTGATCAGTTGTGTGTTACTGTGTTAATTGCCATCAGCAGCACAAAGAAATGTCTTGGGCTAGAGAGATGATGGCTCTTCCAGAGGTCCTGAGTTCAATTCCCAGCAACCACATAGTGGCTCGCAACCATCTATAATGGGATTCAGTCTTCTGGTGTGTGTCCGAAGACAACTACAGTATATTCATATAAATGAAATCTTGAAAGAAAGAAAGAAAGAAAGAAAGAAAGAAAGAAAGAAAGAAAGAAAGAAAGAAAGAAAGAAAGAAAGATGAGGTCTGAGGGCCGCGCTAATCTATGGCTTTAGAGATATGGATTTAGATGGCAGATTGATACTATGTCTATGTAGTATACCAATAGTAGTAATTTCATGGGGTGGGGATATAACACTCTACCTTCAGTGTTTTTGTAATAGTTTGAGAAATCACAAAAATGCCTTATAGTTCTCATTTGCTTGATGGACCAAAGAAATACATGGCCCAACGGGTATGATTTGCTGGTCTCTTTTGTACAAGTGTTTGTATCCTAAATTGTGTTTTTCCTTAGAACATCTTTAGGGCAGGGTCTGTTTCTCCATCAAGCCTTACTGATCCTAACGGTGGCAGTGGATCTAAGCAGCTCTGTTGGGTGGGCCCATGGAAAAATGCTAATGTCTTTTTGTGCTTCTGTATTTCTACCACATACACCTCTCTGTGACTGTTCCCTTTTGTCCCTCAAACTTGTGACCCAATTCTACCCCACAATTGTTTCATCAAGATCTTGGGGTTTGTCTTAGCCATGAAGTTGATGGAACTTTAGTTTGAAACACATGGAGGGGCTATGAGGCTCGTTTAGGTTTAAGACAGAGGCATCTACACCACAGAAATGGTTTTTGAAGTTCTGCTTCTTCCCTTTCACTTCAACATCTCTTCATTTGTCTTTCACCCCACCTACAAGGCGAAAGCAAAAGAAACAAGAAATAAGCCAGGTTGCATGTCTGATCCCAGAATTCAGGAAGCTGAGACAGGAGTCCTGACTTCAAGGCCCACTGAATTGCACGTACAGTCTGAGTTATAAACCAGCCTATACAGAGTGAGAATCTGTCTCAAAATCAAAAGGAGGAAAAACCCAACACAACCTACAAGCAAGTGAAAAGCCCTCAAAACTGGAATAATTGTTTAGAACGTTTCTACTCTTATGAGAATGACAGGAAGAAAGAACACAAAGTGGCACTCAAAAAGAAAACAGGCCCTCAACTCTTGAGCAAAGGAAATTAGAGTTCACTTTGACTAAACTATGTTCTAGTGTAATGAGTAAGATGTCTGAATGTCAGGCCACTCTTCTTTCTTGTGCTTGTGTATTTAAGCGCATAGAGAAGTAGCTGCACTCCAGATTACATTTATATGAATTAATGGATCCTTTGAGACTGTGTGAGAGGCTATTACACCACTGACTGACATATAATCTGGATTATACAAACGTCAAGCACAAGGAAGTTTCTGGTTTCCACAGTAGACCTGTGTGGGTGACTCTTATAGTGCATCATTTCCAGCTGGCAGACAGGAGGAAAAAAAGAACCCCCTTCCATGGGTAGAATCCGTGGGCCAGGTCTAGGAGTGGTGTCCTATCTTCTGTCCACACTACTTGGGCAACACTCAGTGCTGTGACTCCATCTAACCACAAAGGCGGCTGAGGAATGATCAAATATGATATGGCTTCTAAAAATAAGGAGTTTGCGCTATCTCTGTTGACCAAGGGGAAGTGTCCATGATATATTAGTGATGAAGTAAGTTTCACAGTAATACGTATCATATGATATTTATAAAAGAAATGTGAGACTTCCCGGTGGTGTTTTGTGTCTTCCCATAAGCCCCGTGGAAAGCTGAGGAGACTGACACACCACACTCTGACTATCTAGCCATTTACAGGCAGGGCGGAGATGTCGGCAGAGATGTGACACTCGGAACCTTTCTTTCTACATCTTTGAGTTCTGGCTTTTGTTTCACTTCTACTAATGACCACATACTTACTTTGGCCTTTTTAATATGTGTGATTATAGACGGGTTATAGTGAAGGACTACTTTTATCCCTGCACTCAAAAGGCAGAGGCAGTTGAATCTCTGTAAGTTTGAAGACAGCCTGATGTACATATGAAGTTCCAGGCCAGCTGGGACTACATAGTGGGGATTCTGTCACACACACACACACACACACACACACACACACACACACACAAAACCAAAAATACTTGATTTAAAAATATCAAAACAAAGAAGCATTTTATAATGG
>NC_034591.1:58276778-58289682 GCF_900095145.1 Mus pahari
GAGAGAGAGAGAGAGAGAGAGAGAGAGAGAGAGAGAGAGAGAAGAAGAAGAAGAAGAAGAAGAAGAAGAAGAAGAAGAAGAAGAAGAAGAAGAAGCCCTAAGTTCTGTGATGGCAGATCACAGAATAGACAAGGGTACTGGTTTAAAAATAACTGTACAAACAAACAATGATTTAACCAAACCATCTTATAGCATCCAGGGACCAAAGCAAGTGAAATAGCAAGCCAGCCACAGAAGAGACCACCCATGAGTGCTGTAACCAAAAGAAAGAAGCCAATGTGAAAAGCCATGGTACTGGATCTTCCTAGCTGTGATGTTTGAAGACAGCCAAGGATATAGAAACACCAGACCAGTCCTCAATTGTCAGGGATGCATGGGGAGGAGAGAGGGACAAAGAGGTAGGACACAGAGGACTTTTAGCACAGTAAAACTATTCTTGTTTACTATAATAGATCCATCACTGTACATTCGTCAAAACTCCAGAACATACATGTAACAGGAAGAATGAGCCCTAATGTAAACAATGGAGTAGTACTCTGTCAATATTGGTTCATCAGTTGTAACAACTGTACTACATTAATACAAGATGTTAATGGCAGGGTAAAATCTGCATGAGGTCGGGGAGGGGGACACAAAGAGCCATATGAGAACTATTTGTGTTTTCTGCTCATTTTCCTGAAAAAAAAAAAAAGTCTGCTACTAATCTGAAGATTTTGACTGAAACCACCAAATGACCACAGGGATAAAGATGTCCTATCTGAGCCTGGTGTGTTGGCCCACACTTATAATCCCAGCAGTTGAAAGACAGAAGCAAGGAAATTACTGTGAGTAACCATGGTGAGTCCTAGGCAGACCATGGCTCATTCATACTTCCTTAAAAAACAAGAAGAAGAAGAAGAAGAAGAAGAAGAAGAAGAAGAAGAAGAAGAAGAAGAAGAAGAAGAAGAAGAAGAAGAAGAAGCAGCTTTTATAGGTCAGAGTTGGCCCTGTTCCAAAACAAAGCAAGACAACCCCAAACTAAAATATGTTATGTCTTCATGCAACCTGCATTTCTACATGTGGCTACTGTTTAAACTCACTTAAATTTGCTACTTAGTATAGTGTTGATTCAATATCTAGGGGTTTAAAATCAACCAACTGAATAAGGACAGAAAATATACAAAAGAAAGATACATTCTCATGCTTCAGGTCCTTCCCAATTCTAATGTTAAAGAAAATCTCAGCATTTAACACACACATTTTAATAGTAAGAAATTCCATGATAATATAATTGTGGAATCTTTCTATCAGGAGGACTGGGATCTGAGTGTACGTGGGTGTGGCTGTGTGGAGGTGAGAGGTCAATGCCATATGTCTCCCTCAGTCATGCGGATGCTGGGAATCAAACTTAGGTCTGCAGGCTTACCCAACAAGCCCTTCACTAATGGGGACTTAGCCCCAGCCCCACCCTTTTCTCTAAGACTTGAACTCAACTATATGGATCTGAGGGTGACTTCAAACTTCTAACACTTCTGCCTTTACGTACTAGTTGTAGTCATGTAATTATTTACAGATTACAGTCATGCTCCTCTATGTTTAAATTATGCAGTACTAGGGATCGAACCCAGGACTTTATATATACTGGGCAAGCACTCTCCTAACTGAGCTATATCCCCAGCCCCAAACTTTGTTTTTATATTCTTTTTGTTGTTGTTGTTTTTGTTGTTAGGTTTTTGGTTGTTTTGGTTGGCTGGTTTTTGGAGGGTTTGTTTTACTTTTGCTTTTGTTCTTGTTTTTGAGACAAGGTCTCTCTATGTAGCCCTGGCTTTCCTGGAACTCTCTATTGTAGACCACGCCAGTCTCAAATTCACAGAGATTTCTGCCTCCGCCTTCCCCTCTCTCTGCCTCCGCCTTCCCCTCTCTCTGCCTCCGCCTTCCCTTCTCTCTGCCTCTGCCTTCCTCTCTCTCTGCCTCTGCCTCTCTGCCTCTGCCTCTCAAGTGTTGGGACTAAAGTCCTGGGCTACTATCACCCGGCCCTTAATAGATACTTTGAGGACAAGCCATATTACTTAGAATGAGATGAGTGTTCGTAGTCAGGGGCAATCAGCTCAGTTAGTAATGGAGCCCAATTCACAGTGTTGTTTTCAACTTCGAACAAATATGCTTAGGATAACTGACCAAGGAGACATCTTCCCTGTGACTACACCCAAACTGTTTGTTCTTTACTGCCCCCCCCACCCCGTAGTCACAGCTTCCAAATCTATGAAGTCAACTGATGATCAAAACCATTCCTTAAAAATTGCATCCATACTAAACTTTTCTTGTCATTATTTTCTAAACAGTGTAGCATCATCTAAGGGCTCTTTACTTAGATGTGCATGGTATTGGGTATGGTAAGTAACATACAGATGATTTTAAGTATCCACAAAAGGTGCACAGGGAGCAAATCCTACACCATCTTACACAAGGGACGCTGATGTCTTCAGGTTTTAGCGTCTGCACGATTCTGGAACTGATTCTTTGAGGATACTAAGGAATGACTATTGAGGTCAGGCAAGGATTTGGGCCCCAGAATTTGCCATGTCCCTCATCTAAGATCATCTTACGTGGCAACTAAAACGGCTGAACTGAGAGACAAAAACCTTACTCTCTTGTGCCTTGCCATGGAGAACCCAGCTTGGTTGCTAGAAGTTGCTTCATTATTAGAGAGGAAGTGAAAGGCTTTCTTCTCTAGTGGACCTGCATCTTCTGTCCCAAATACACAGTGCCCACCAGCTCTTTGCTTGTTCAGGAACTCTTTGTATTTGGAAGGGAGGCAGAGAGATAGGAGGGTGAGCCAACGGAGGTGGCAAATGCTACTGGTCACTCTGAAGTGTCCACTTACGCTGAGACTGTATCCAAGTACCATAAAAGGGCTGTACCAGACTCACAGAATCCCCCTGAATCCTGAGCATTGGTCTAGCCGAACAAAGTTTATTCGATTCCATCTATCACCTTCCCAAATAATTATGAACAGCATGTTTACCAACTAAAGCAAAGAGACGCTTAAACTCCTCCCAGAACACTCAGCTCTGCATTCCAAGTGCTTAGCCTGGGGGTCGCCATTGTGTACACACAATAAATCTTAGTGTATCAGGAATCCAGGCGGTCTTGAAACTCCAATGACAGATTTTTTTTTTTTCTTTAACAGACAGAAGTCAGGGAGGGCAATCAAACAATAAGACTCGGGCAAGGGCGGCTCTGAACCTCTGAGCTGTGTGTGGGAGAAGACGGATGAGGCAGGAATTCTGAGAAAGATAACAAGAAGCAAGCCAGAGAGGAAAGAAAGAAGTTGGTGAAGCAGGAAGAGAAGAAAGCACTGAAATAAAGCGGGGTGAGAGATAGAAGCTTGTGTGTGTGTGTGTGTGTGTGTGTGTGTGTGTGCGCGCGCGCGCGCGCGCGCGCGACACAAGAGTCATTAGAAAGGGAAGCTTAGCATACCAGGAGGAAACCAGGGAGCACTGGGTGGGTCAGGCCGAGCTTCCACTGCAGAGAAGCAGGTACTTTGTTCAAACTGCATTACTCGCTGCCTGCAGTCTGGCTTCCGAGGTGTGTGAGGAAAGCAAAGCAGAAAACAAAATGCTGGTCAGTAACCCTGACAATGGAAACTTGTCTTCCGCGGAGGTTTTGAGAAGTGTGAGACTAGAATCCATCTGTAGGAGAGATCAGCACCTTCGTAAATGTCACACGCAACCAAGCTCGACGAGGGTGATGTTTGCTCCCAAATCTTGATGGCTATGGTCCAGATAGAGTTTTTACGTACCACCAAAAATGCAGGAGCTGAACTTCGCTTCTGAAATGTAACAAAAAGAAAAAAGGAAAGGAAAAGAAAAAAGAAAAAAAAATCTTGAAAGTAATTTTTAAAGAAAGATTGATCGTGTTGAGTACAACAGATTACACCAGTGGTTCTCAACCTTCCTGACGCTGCGACCCCTTAATACAATTCCTCAGGGTGTGGTAACCCTAACATTATTTCATTGCTACTTCATAACTGTGATTTTGCTAGTTATAAACTGTAATGTAAATATCTAATATGTGCCCCCTGTGAAAGGGTGATTCAGCCCCAAAGGAGTCGAGACCCACAGGTTGAGAACTATAGATGCTTAGAGAATGTTGCTAGATTTCCATCATCATCGACGTCATCAACGTTGTCCTCTTCCTCCTCCTCCTCCTCCTCCTCTTCTTCATTCTCTGGTACTGGGTATTAAACCTAAGACCTTGCATATGCTAGGCAAGTGTTCTACCACTGGGCTATAAGCCTAGCCCTTAAAAACTAACAAATTTTTACATTTTGAAGACAGGGTCTTGTGCTTATCCAGGATGGCCTTGAAATTACTGCATAGACCAAGTGATCCTCCTGCCTAAGCATCCCAAGTAGCTATTACTATAGGTCAAGGAAGACCGAGTTCATGATTGGAAATGAAGATTCATCCTTGGTGACCTAGGATGGGGTCCATCTGCCAGCCAGGCTGGCTCCAACACTTTCATTCTGGTTCTAGAGGCCAGTTGTACCTGGGAGCCTTGCCATCCCTGGACCCCATGAGGAAGGCTGGCTGGCATCCCTCTGCCTGTATCCTTCTACCCGACCACTACCCCGACATCAGCATTGCTTTCTTCCACACGCCCCACTGATTCTCTCTTGTGGACCTCCATAGCCTGACATTTCTTCTTTAGATGATCTTTTAGTTCCTCCTTTACCGGGTCTTCATTCACTAGACTCACTGTTCCAGCCTGCACATAACCTAGAACAATGTGCCTAACGCAGCATTCAATCCTAGAATCTCTGAGGTCCCCCTGTTCTCTACAGCAGGAAGCCCGTCCTGCCTCATGCAACTTAGACAATGAAACAATTTCTACTGATTTCCTATGGTCCCCTAAACAAATGAGTTTGCAGAGACTTGGGGATCATTCTGTATTCCCTCTTCTTCCATAGACAGTTCTGTAGGTTGTACCTCTACAGCATTACCTTGTCCCCTCATCATCTCCATGGTTACTGCCTTCACTGGAGCTAGCCCCATACATTATGATAACTATAAGCTATCCTACATCCTTCCTGCCCCTCTCTATCTTTCCAACTCTTTCTCCGCACCATGGTCAGAAGAAATCCTTTCCAGTGCAAGTCAGGTTCAGTGCAAGTCATGGCTTCTCACTGCACCAGAATAAAGTCCCACATCTTTGTCAAAACTTCCAGGGCCCTGCCCAGCACACTGCCAGCCTCTCTGGATGTCTGTGGGTCCCACGCTGGTCCCACCACCCCTGTTCCTGGCTTCCTGACAGGCTCTCAGGAGAAGCATTCCATTGTCCACCCTCTTCCTGCTTCTTGGCTGACAGAACCCATCATCTCTCTGGTCTTGCCTACGTGTCTCCAGAAAAGCCACTTTCTACCACCATTCTTCTTATTTTTTTATTCATTTGTATATTTTAATCATCATTTTCAATTACTTTGATCATTTCCTGTGTCTTATCTGTTTGCCCACTGAACTCTCAATGTCAAGAGGGTCTGGACCATCTATATCTTGGAAACCATCCTTTATCTCCTAGCACATGGCTCAGTGTTACTGTTTTTCCATGGTTCTCATACAAGACCCTCTCCCTTCTTCCTCCAGTTCTCTGTGCCTTTCTCATATCCTCTTCTGCTCTCTCTAGTAGGCATCTCAACTGCATAAAGTTTCAGTGTTTCCCCACTGATTGCTTAATTTCTTCTTTTATTACAAACAAACCCAAAGCGACCTATTATTAGTGAAATTCAATCATGCTTCTTCATATATATGAGGAAATCTATTTTCATCCCTGTGAGTGTGTCTGTGTGCATATGTGTGTGTGTGTGTGTGTGTGTGTGTGTGTGTGTGTGTGTGTACACTTAGGAGACCAAAAGAGGACACCACTTCTCCCATAATTGGAGAACAGGCAGTTGTGAGCTGCCATCATGGGTACCAAGAACTGAACTCAGGTTATCTACACGAGCAGTAAGTGTTTTCACTCCAGCCTGCGCTTCCTCTTCTCCTAGCAATGTGTTGTGGGGATTGTCTTCAGCTTGTTGTGCTGTCTCATTGACATTTATTTCTTCCTTGTACTTCTTCCTCCTGCTTCTTTTTATTACTCCAGATCAATTTCAGAAATGGTTTTAGCAGTCTTCAAAACAAAATAATCCTATAATGCCGGCACTGAGGAGTGGGGGCAGAGACTTCAAGGTGGGTGCTTGAAGATCATTGGCCAGCCGGGCTAGCTAAATTGAAGGGCTTTAGGTTCTGTGAGAGACCCTGTGCTAAGCCTTGAGCCTTGTGCGAGTAGATAGAGAAAGAATGGTTTCCAAGATATGCACGGTCCAGGCCTTCGTGACATTGAGCGTTCAGTGGAGAGACAGAGAAGACACAAGGAAACAAGAGGCGGAGAGAAATCAAGGAAAGACATCTGGCACAGACTTTGGACCTCCATTTGCCCGTGTGTGCATGTGCACCTACATGCACAAGTGTGCCCACACACTAACAAGTATATACACATACCACACTACACATAAATCACATCGCACACTCACACACTCCACACACATATACCATACCACTTACACCAAAACTGAAACCAAAACCAGCCAACCGAATCCTTCTTTCTTTGCTGCTTCTGGAAGCTCCCTCCCCTTTACCTTTCACTACACTCTGTATACACCTGTACCATGGCTCCTCTTTCCTCTGCCTGTCTGTTTGCCCACTCTCCACACCATCCTAAATAACATTATGCCTCTAAAGATTTCACTGCCATCTGAAAGCCTGGTGTCCGGTTCAGAAGTGCAGCCTAGATGTCTCCCAAAGCCTGCCTAAGTAGCTAGGTGTAGGACATTGTCAACCAAAGGTCACCCAGATCAGACACAGCAACTCCATACGCCGACAACCACCAAGTCCTCCTCTCTCACAGGACTTGTCTCCTGCATGCTGACTGAGTGCATCTAACCTCACTGTCGCCTTTAGTTCCCGCCGCCAGCTCAGTGACTCTCTGACTAAATGACCCCACCCCAACGCGCCTTCCACACGCCTGTGAAGGGGATCACTTCTCTCCTAAGGTCCTTTGAAACCACAAGCTTCCAGTTTCTCAAAAGGCTCCCAAAGGGCCTTCTGACCCTCACCTGGCCTGTTGTTGCTGCCTTAGGTTCTCAGCTTCCTGCACAGCTTAAGGTTCCCCAGGCAAGCTGGGCCCTGTCTGCTGGAAAGTGGTTGTGATGGTGGATCTTCAGTGCCAACTCGATTTGGTTTCGATCTGCCTAGGCAACTCAGTGAGACAGGAAGCCCCATCACAAATATGGCGGCACTCACTATCCCATGGGCTGGGCTTCCAGACTGAATCAAAGGAGAACCCAACAGAGCTTGTCTCTCTCCTGACTATGGACACTGTGATTGGCTGCCTCACCTTCTGTCTCTACAGTTACGGCTGCTCTCAGTACCATGCCTTCCCAACCATACTGGAGTTTAACACCTCAGACTGTGAGCAAAAGACACCCTTCCTTCCTCCCCTTGCTTTTGACAGGTACTTTGACAGGTACTTTGACAGGTACTTTGTCAGGTACTTTGTCAGGTACTTTGACAGGTACTTTGTCAGGTACTTTGACAGGTACTTTGTCAGGTACTTTGACAGGTACTTTGACAGGTACTTTGTCAGGTACTTTGTCAGGTACTTTGTCAGGTACTTTGTCAGGTACTTTGTCAGGTACTTTGACAGGTACTTTGTCAGGTACTTTGTCAGGTACTTTGTCAGGTACTTTGACAGGTACTATGTCAGGGTAAAGAAGAGAGGTACTAGCACAGTGACCTTCTGTGCGGGCATGAATCTCTGGTCCTTTGTAGTTCCTGGTTTCACCAGTGAAAACCCTCTCACCGTGACCTGTCTTCTGCCTCAACATGTTGTACCTTTCTGTGGACTTGAGAGAGATATACAGTAGCTATCATTAGATAATATTTCCACCAGGTGCAACAAACTTAAGAAGATCTCCCCAGAGCAGAAATAATGATAAAAATGCAATAAAATAATTAGGGTATTTTTAATATTTATTATCTCTATTTTCCACTTAATTATACAATTAATTTTTATACAATTTAATTTTTAACAATGGCTACACTTAACAACCAGGTGGTAAGATTCCAAAACACGGAGTAACCGTCTTCTCTCAACCTATTCTAGACAGCTGTGGGTGTGGCTCATCTCATCTCTTACTTGGAAGATCCCTGGTCTTTGAGGGTCGTTCTGCCCTTAAGCCAATTCAGCTACACTGGGATTCGCCCCCCTCCCACTCTAACAGACCTCTCACCATGTTATAAGGACAAGGGCCTGTTGTTTCTCTTGTTACAAGAGCATCATGACATCAGAAGCCATGTTTCCTCTTTGTCATCCCAGTACAGTGCTGGATAGATGCCACGGTAGATGCAGAGAGGGTGTTTTATGTTTGCAACACCTTTATTTCTTTATCTCTATCTAATCACTTGGGAAACTGATACATGAGGGGCCCTTGCACCAGGCATCCACGAGGAGGAGCAGCTTACTTGTATCTATTTGGAATAGGGTAGGGCTTGCTCTCCCAGCTGGTTTCCAGACATGAGATCTCCATGCACATGGCTATCATGGCTTAGGCTACAGAATGCAAATTCATTCCTTGTGGGAAAGTGGCTGTTTTAGGCAGGACTCTTGTGAGAAATGGAGTTAAGAGGTTGGGTGGGTGGGTAGGTGGATGGATGAAGGATAGACAAGAGGCACTTACTATGAGGCCAGGGTCACATAGCCCTGGAGTTAAAGGAGTCCCATGATAAGTTGTCTGGAACCTGGAGTCCTAGCAATGCCAGTAGTTTGCTCGACCCAAGTCTGAAGATCTCATAAGCAGGGAACCGTGTGATTTAGAACTCAGGACAGGGCCAAAGGCCTGGCGACTAGAGTAAGGTAGGGGTAGGCATTGAGTCCAGAGTCTAAAGGCAAAAGACTTTGGAATTCTGAGCTTAAAGGCTGAGTGGAAGAGTCCCAGTTCTGAGATAGAGAATACATACTTGTTTTTCCTCTGCCTTTAAGCTCTGTGGTGAGGAGTCCAGCAGATTTGATGGCCCGCCCACATTCTGGGCCCGCCCACATTCTGGGCCCGCCCACCCCACTCGTCCTTAACTTCTGTACCAGTTTCTCCTGGGCACGCCCAGAGATAATGCTCCACAAGCCAGCCAGGTAGGTAGGTATTCCTTAGCCCAGTCAAGCTGGCACCTATGATCAATTAAAGTGGGTCTACATCTGACGTTATATGGGATTCTAAGCAGTGGCCTAGTCTTTCTTACTGAATGAAAATTGATTTCAAAATCACTTTCTGATGTACAGAAAGCCAGGGTAGTCCATCAGGAAGAGTTAGTTGTTACCTGCTGGACAGAACAAAACCATGGCTGAGCATCTGTTGTGTGGCAGGCGCTGTATTAACCTCTGCCATGGGATATAATTCACAGATGTACTGTTAGCATTGATATCAACAAGATGTTTGCTTTTATGGTGACATAGACTCTAATTTCCAAGCCTTTTTCAAGAGACTTATCTTTTTTTTCAGTCAATTAACTGCACATGATAGTATCTTTGCGCTCCTAAGTTGTGAGACATCTACAGAAATTTAGCTCACATCTTACCAGGAACGAGTCATATCGTGTATCCGCTAGAATTGTTTTATCCCATACAAGGATGACTTGTTTATAAAACAGAATCTTTTTTGTTTTCTGAGCAGATTCAACAGCTCCATTAAGCAACAGCCAAAGTTGCCGTCACTTCTCCAGAACAGATTTCAGTCTTAGCAAGATTTATATTTCACAAATAAATATTTAAAAGCAAACCATTGCAGAGCTAAAACTAACCATATCACATAGCCCCAAACTACGCCACTTCATCTAGACTCAGATCTTGAGGAAACTGTGTCACTGAATCCTGAGAGAGATCAGAGGTTTTCCTTAAGGGAAAGTTTGTAGTTTTTAAGATTCTATATCTACAAATGGCCTCAGTCTGAAGGGCAAAAATCCAAAAATGGATTTTTTTCAAATTTCATTCAAATTTGAGTAGCATCTAAAAAAAAAAAAAAAAAAAAAAAAAAAAAAAAAACCCTTATTTTAGAGTTGGATTCAACCTTATCCAACTTAGATTTAGATTTGTCAAAAATCTCTCTGCATGCAGAAACATTATAGCTTGCTTATGATAGGCATAGATAGACATCATATCTGCATTCGGCCACCCTTTATCAGGTTTAACTTTGTGGTCACCTTTGTAGTTAGCAGACATTTCCCAAGATTCTTAGATTCTTGAGCTGGCAAGATGGTTCAGTGGGGGAAAGGCACTTGCTGCCAAGTCTGATGTCCTGAGTTTGATCTCCAGGGCTCACATGGCAGGATAGAACTGGCTTTCTCCATGGCACATGCATGTGCTCTCTCTCTCTCTCTCTCTCTCTCTCTCTCTCTCTCTCTCTCTCTCTCATTAAATGTGATACAGATTTTAAAAAAGAAATCTAAGCTTCTTATCCAAAGATGAAAGACTCGGGAGCCTCTGAATGAGACTGGTTGTTCGCTTGCATGTGCACATGTATTCGCATGCACACATGTGTACATGCACTTTGAATGCCAATGTCCTTCTCAATCACTCTTTACTTTGTTTGCTGAGGCCAGGTCCCCTCCTAAACCTGGAACTCACTATTGCTATTTTAAGTCTCCAACTTCCCCAGAGACTTTCCTGCCTCTGCATCCCAGCGTTGGGCCTCCAGGCAGAGCCCCGCAGCAGAGCCCCACAGCAGCCCAGCTTTTGTGTAGGTGCTGAGCATCTCTGGTTCTCACATTGTTGTGGCAAGCCCTTCACCCACTGAGCCATCTCCCTATAAATGCTTATTTACTGCAAGAGACATGGTCTCACATAGCCCAGGCTGCCCCGAGCTCATGACTTAGCTTAGGCTAACCTTGAATCCCCGATCCTTCTGCCTCGACCTACTCAGTGCTCAGATTATGAAAGTACAGAGCTGGTTAAATGTGATTGTTCAGAGCTGTGCACAGCCAGATTGTCCCCACTGGAGAAATCAAAGGGGAACAAGCAGGTTCTCCTGTCTTGGAAAGGGTGCTGCTTGGAAGGGTTATCTGGGTCCGAGTTTGCCGACTTAGGCTAGCCTGTAGATTCCACAGTACAGTCAAATCTCTCAAAAAGAGAGGTGGTGGAGCTAACTCCTGGAATCAACATCTAGACACAGAGCAAAACCTGAACAGGATGAGAGATGGCTTGGTAGTTGATAGTACATGTGAGCCTACCCAGGACTCAGATTTGGTTCTCAGCGCTTGCATCAGGAAGCCTACCATCACCTGTGACTCTGGTGGGCTGGTACCCTTTTGTGGTCTCCTTGGGTACTTGTATGCACATGGTTCATACACGCGTGCGTGCACACACACACACACACACACACACACAAAATTTAAAAAGTAATTACCTTTCAAAAAAATTTCAGAAAGACTATGCAACAAACTACTTGAGGGGGAAAAGAAGGACACAGAATAAAAATAAAAAAGGAAAGTACTGTTCCATTCCAACAGAGCCACACAGGGGCCACTCCAACCACAGGGTTGCCAGGGACCTGGGCAGGGACAGTCCAGAACATGTGAAGCCAGATATGATTGCTTTACAATTGCACACCTAGTGTCCCACTCAGTTGTGATGAGAAAGGCCTCCAGAAAGCAGCAAAGCCTGAAACTGGCCCACAGGCCTTTGTCTCTGTGAGGTGGGTTGGCTTTCCCCCCCACCCCCAACCTTGCACTTCCTGGCCTGTACCATCCAGAGCAATTGCCTTTCATAAATTTCAGGTACATGTCTGAAGCAGATGGTTGAAATGTAGGGATGGTCATAAATCTAGGCCCAGTGGCTTCCAGCTCTCACATCCCAGGCTCTCCGATGCTGGCCTTGGTATAACTGTCACAGAACAGTCTTGTACGGGTGGCAATTCAGTGTGTTACACTTGTTTCTTATTGCCACCCTTGAAAGCGGCCACGAAGGGGGTGGGGGTGGGGTATGCCAAAATAGCTGACATCTTTCTCTGGATCATAAAAGGCTGGTGGGAGGTCTCTCTAAAGCAAAGGCAACCAGACTGAGACCTTCTGCACTGTGTGGTCAAGGCCGAATTCCTACCAAGCATTTAGGCATGAACATAGAGACACGGTGTCAGCCCCCTGCATTGCAGGGGTGACCTTTTCAGCCATAGGCTTGGGGGAGGATATAAAGGCAA
Organism: Mus pahari; assembly: GCF_900095145.1. NCBI lineage: Eukaryota > Metazoa > Chordata > Mammalia > Rodentia > Muridae > Mus > Mus pahari. The sequence continues at coordinate 58,289,041 of NC_034591.1, forward strand.
GGATCCGTGGCCTTCAAATCTAATGCTCTGACCCAACCCAAAAGACTTCCCAGAACTCCCTTCCTCTCATAATAGTAATGCATGCCAGGGACAGGGAAGATGGCTCCGTCAGTGAGTTTTAAGACCCCAGAAGTCATGTTTTTTTTTTTTGTTGTTGTTGTTGTTTTTTTTTTTTTTAAAAAAAAGATCCAGGCAGGTTGATCATACTTGTGATCCCAATGCTCAGGAGGCAGAGGCAAGCAGACCCTTGGACTCTTTCTGGCTCACCAGCCCAGTCTCCTTGGTGACTCCCAAGCCAGTCAGGACCCAGTCTTAAAATAAACACGTGAACAAATACAACAAAATGAATGTTGTCCGGGGAATGACAGCTGAGGTTGTCCTCTTCATGCAAGCACACACATGGACACATACCTGTGTCCCTGCCCACAGAGGAACACGCGCGCGCGCACACACACACACACACACACACACACACACACACACATGCACACACACGCACGCACACATGCACGCACACCCCCCCCACACACACACACGCACCCTCATTCTAAATGTTAAGTTCAGACAGATGCAAGGAATAAAACACCCTTTGCAATTTAGAGCTAAGATGAAAGGATGGACTATCCAGAGACTACCCCATTC
>NC_034591.1:58290132-58295393 GCF_900095145.1 Mus pahari
ATTTGAAATGTAAATAAAGAAAATAATAATAATAAAAATAAATAAATAAAAAATAATAATAATAAAAAAGAAAGTACCCAAGGAGCTAAAGGGGTCTGCAACCCTATAGAAGGAACAACAATATGAACTAACCGGTACCCCCAGAGCTATGTCTCTAGTTCCATATGTAGCAAAGAATGGCCTAGTCGGCCATCAATGAGAAGAGAGGCCCTTTGTTTTGCAAAGATCATATACCCCAGTACAGGGGATTGCCAGGGCCAGGAAGCTGGAGTGGGTGGGTTTGGGATCAGGGCTGGGGGAGGGTATAGGGGACGTTTGGAATAGCATTTGATATGTAAATGAAGAAAATATCTAATAAAAAAAAACAAAACAAAACACCCTTCGCTTTTGCTTTTGCTGTGTGTGCATGCCAAGGCATCTTTCGCCCTTCGGTGTGGGTTGTGCCTAAATGAAGAAAGAACTGTTCTCAGAAAACAAGAGTAGGAGCCGAGCAGGAGGGGCAGGTAAGAAGAAGTGGACCTGGGATTTGTTGATCCTCCGACCCTACCTTTCCATCCCTGCTCAGAAAGAACAAAGAGCTGCCGTATCCCTGTGCGGAGAACTGGATACCTGCTCAGCCTCCCACGAACAGAGGACGGACATTCCGCTCCCACCCCTCTGACTGTGCCTGCAAGGTGAACCCCCTGGGGAGGCCCCCATATTTGAAACAAAAGTGGGGGGAGAGATTGTGGGGAGGCAGGGGAGCTAGGGGCAGGGATGAATCCTTTCAGTCCAGTATTCCAAAGACCACCCAGATTTGGTCTAGCCCTTAGGAAGCTGATCCAGAAAGGTCAGGAGTTTGAGGCCAGACTGAGCTGTGGAACAACTCCACAACTGATAGGGTCTCTATCTCAAAAGTTAAAGACAAAAACAAAGAAACGGGGCCCCGTGTGGTGGCACAGGGCTTTAATCCCAGCACTCAGGAAACAGAGGGAGGCGCGGATCTCTGTGAGTTTGAGACCAGGCTGGTCTATATAGTGAGTCCCAGGACAGCCAGGGTTACATAGTAAGACCCTGTCTAAAAAAAAACAAAATACCTCCCCTCCACAAACAAACAAACAAAAAATCCCAAAGAAACCAAAATCCCTCTGGGCCTCTGGCCTAGGGCTGGTGAAACTCCTGAGTTGATTATGGCTTCCTGGAAAGTCTGAGGTAAGTCCAGGGTTCTTTGGCTTCTTACTTAGACCCTGCTTCTTGGAAAGAATGCCCGCTATAGACTTACGTCCTATAGTCTTCAAACTGTCCACAGATGCCCAGCTACAGGGTCCCTGCTACTGCCCGTTTGTAAGTATGTACCTGAAGCCACCTCCCCTGTAGTTCTAGACTCTGGTAACTCTAGGACGAGGAGTTAACCAGATTATTATATTCTTTATTCATATGAAACTCTGTGAAGACAGACACAGAAAGTTGTGACATTTGGGATCTATTCCTAATGAGAGATGGGCAAGATGAAGGGTGTGGACCTCCTGGTTCCTGCCTGCTCTCCACTCACCAAAGGAAGAGTGTTTTCTTCCTTTCCGGTGGCTGGCTATTGCTTCTATCCTTGTCCGTCCGTCTCCCATCAACTCAGTGTTTCTTTGAGGTAGGACATAGGATTCAGTGCTGTCTTGCCAGCACCACTGTGCTTCCTGTCTGGCCTGGAGGAAGTTCCATTCAGACAACATCGGCCTCTCATTGCTGGAAATCCTCCATCTGCCTGTCTAGCATTTTGAGAAGCCATATCCAGACTTCTGCTTGTGTCTTGTTTGCTCGGCCACAGCCTGGGCTATCGGTCTGTTCTTCGTGAAGATTGAAGTTTGGAGCACATGGCTCTGTCCCTTCCTTTCTTCCTCCCTCTCGGTTGTTGGGGAGATGACCAGAGTGGGTGACTGGGTTCTGATTACTCTCCCCACCATGACAGCCATGAAGGACACTCTTAGGTCGGAAGGCTGTAACAGCTTCTAGCCTTGTCTTCACCCTGACCACTGGGCTGACCTGGCGACAGCCTGGCAGAGTGTTCTCTCATCCCAGCTGGGCCTGAATCAGGAGACAGCCGTTGCCATCAGATGAAAGAGCGAGTGTGGAGTCCTCATACAAAATGGCACAGTGAGCTCAGTAGAGCTCCAGTGAGAGCCCTGGTGTCTCACTGACTTAGGGCCCTGGAGAAACATGGCACCGATGCCAACACCAAGCAACCCAGGGGCCTCTGCTTTCTGAGGAAGGGAAGGATTTCAAGCAGAGAGCCAGCAACCTGGTGTCAGGGATACTCCATGAGAATTGTCAGCTAACTCGGTGGCCAGAGTGTCTGTGTGTTCCCCGGGTGTTTCCCATTGTTACCACTGTCCTCACACAGTTGCTCCATCCTGTGATCTCCATTTCCGGCTGATGTCCTAGTCCCCAGGTCCCACCCCCACCCCCACCCTCTGTCCTTTAGCCTGCCACCCAGTGGATACTCCATGTGTCTTGGTTGAGTGATAACATTAGGTCCTTCAACCCTAGATATAGTCCAAGTTCTGCCTCAAATCCACATTGCACCACTACTCTACAGCTGTAAGAGAATCAATCATAGGGAGAGAGTGTGTGTGAGCAGAGAGGGGGCTTGATTGATTCTGCAAAGCATCCCTACGAGGCTCCCAGACCTTACCTTGGCAGTTTTCCTATTTCTAGGTAGCCTGACCAAGCACAATGGTCCATTCCACGGGGGGGAAAGGCTGCATCTCCTGACACGAGTTATTCTAATCGACAGCTTATTTCAATGAGCAAATGCAGTTAACACACCCCAAACTGATTTTGTTGGTAAACATCACCCAACTGTTTTCTTATTAATTTACCTTGGCAACACCTCTCCAACATGCAATTATGTGGGATTTTAGACCCATATTTACACCCATCCCACACACACCTTATGCTACCTCGTCTTCTACTACTGTGTTGAGGAAAGGACACTCTCTTAGGTTTCTGCAGAACTTTGTCTAATGTTATTGGGAGATGTCAAAGACACTTGTTTCCAGGAGTGTGGTGGCAGTAAAAGTGAGGGGCCCCAGGGCTTGGGGAGAGGCCGCCTGGAGGAGAGGTGTTCGTTGGAATCTGGGGGGGGGGAGGGAGAATCTCTAGGCCAGGTGTTTTCTGGATCTCCATTCAGTTGCTGTAAGGCCAGACTTTAGAATTTTAAAATGCCTCCCCTTGAACTATAAGTACTGGGAGACAGGAAGGGCTGAGAAACACTGGGGCGTCCTCACCAGGAGCCCAGGTCAGCAGCAGCTGCCCCTGGGAAGTTGTTAAAATGCAAATTCTCAGGTCTCAGTCTAGACCTACTGAGTCTGAAGCTCTGCTGTATGGCCCAAGTATTCCTTTGCAGGGGAGTCCCAAGAGATCAAGTTGAAGAACCAGTGCACTAGAGACTAGGAGCTTCAGATACCCCTTAAAAATAGCTGTCCTCAGGGTCCAGCAGAGCGCTTGCTGAACAAGCCCAACAACCTGAGTTTGAATCCTCAGAACTTGGGTAAAGCTGGACCCAGTTGTGCATACATCCAGAATCCCCACACTTCTACGGGAGGATGGGAGACAGAACCGGGAGAACCCTGGGGAGGTTGAACCCTGTCTCAACAAGCAAGCATCTACACCCAGGGTTGTCCCGGAACCTCCATGTGCTTGCTGACTAACACACTTACACATATGAACGTGTGCTGTGCATACAGGGCCACGTCGGACCCCTCTGCTTACCAAACAGAAAAGCAAACAGCCTCCATCTCCCCCATGTCCCTCAGAAGCCCCATCCCTGTCCCTGCCGGCAGCCCCAGAGCCTTGCGGTCTTCCGCTGTGTGTCCTCAGGTGGGGTGGGACTTAACTCCACAACCTTCGGCTGGGAGCAGAGTAGACAGGACAGTTTTTCTTCAGTGGATAAGAAGTTATGAGTCCCAGGGAGCCTAGGAAGGGCCGTCTTTTCCTACTGTGACAAGTAGTTCTGTGTTCTTGTCATGTACACAGTGTCCTCTTCTACCCAACAGCCCGGGCTTCTCCTGGGGCACACTTTTTTGGTCTTTAGCCTCTCCAGTTCTATTTGAGGAACATTCCAGAACATGCCCAAGATGGCTGTCATACATTGTCTCTCTCTCTCCCTTGTGTGGCCTCAGCCCTGTTTATGAGACTGCAGCTGTGTGGGTCTCCTGTCTGAGAGTCTCTCTCTACAGCCCCTAGCTATTTAGTGTGTGTCCTCCCTCCCGTTCGACCTTCTTTCACACGTGTGCTTGAACACGTGCATGCCTGCCTGCCCACACATGCACACACACACCTGCAGGCCCACAAGAGCCTTATCCACAAGTCTGGCACCTTCAGGGTTAAAGTCCATGCTTCTTGGCCTGGTATCCAGAGGCCTCCATCCGCTGGCACCGCCCTGAGTCTAGCCTTATCTCTCGTTAGCCTTCTTTGTGAACCCTGCCTCCAGTCAGAAGGGTCCTACTTGGGAACCCTTGATAAGATAAGCAAGCAGAACTAGAGACAGTGAGTCCAGGACAGCCACGGGCAGCTTCTAATGCTTGAGTTAAATAGTGCAACCTAGAGAGTCCTCCTCCTGTGGAGAGAGGTTTCAATGGCTCCAGAACACCATGGTACTGTCTTTCCTTCTGGAAGGTCACCATCATGGCTTTCTTAGGACACCTAGTTTTGAGTAGTCACTTGATGGCCATTGTCTAGAAAATGTTCCCGCCGGTTGGGTTATGGGAACACACAGCAATTTGCTGGTGTGCTACCACCTACCCTTATAACCCAAAGAGCACTACTGCCACCTGGTGGCAGCTACCTAAAACACAGGCAAGAGTTCATTTCATTTATTCCTTCACTCATTCAGTATTCTGTGAATGGTTACTGAGAGACAAACAGGCACCTCCTGGCCACTGGAGGCACAACACTGGGCCAGATATAGTCTTCATTAGAAGCCTAACAAGCTTGGAGTGGAAGTATATAGAGGTAACCTTGGTGGTATAGGTTTGGGGTACTCTGGTAGGTAAAAAATGGTCAGACCCTGCTTTCTGTGATGTCCTGGGGGCCTTTCTTAATGGGGCATCTACTCTTGAGTAATGAAGATGTTTAGGAAAGAACCTAGCCTTTGAAGGACGGCTGAGGTGTAGGGGACCCAGGGCCTGCCATAAGTGCATGAACTAGGACTCTCTCTCTCTCTCTCTCTCTCTCTCTCTCTCTCTCTCTCTCTCTCTCTCTCTTCTGTCTTGTAGATGTACTGCAGATAG